>NC_070601.1:15831210-15836210 GCF_027409825.1 Scomber japonicus
TCACTACACAGAACATCAGCTCAGTAGGTGGTAGTAAGGTTAGTAGACCTAAAGTCCAGCCCAAGTATACTAGTGACGGTCAGCCAATCTGTTTGCGGTGTGAAGGGGTGGGGCACATTGCCAGACATTGCACCACACCACGTAAACCAGGGGGCCAGTCTTCTGCGACACCTTGTCCTGCAATACAGGGAAACGGGAGCCCTCCATTGCTATGAGCCGGGCAATGCGAGGCAAGTCAGAGGGCTCGACAAGCACTCTAACCAAAGAGCGTTTCCTGGAAAATGCTGTAGGGGAGTGCCCAGAGGTAGACATCCAGATAGATGGTATTCCTCTTAGATGCTTGTTGGACACTGGAAGTAATGTTAGCACCCTGACAGAAAGTTTCTTCAGAGACCACCTCCATGGAGAGGAGGAAGACATGCACTGCACTGCTAAATGGCTTAAATTAACAGCTGCAAACAAGTTACCACTACCATACTTAGGCTATGTTGAGCTTAACATACAGGTAATGGGGCTTACCATCCCAGAGTGTGGTTTCCTCATAACCAAAGATGATGACACAAATGAGCCAGACTCTTCTCTACCAGGCATCATTGGAATGAACATCGTTAAACGGTGCAGACAGTTAGTGCTCTCAGAGTTTGACACAGCTCTAAGGGGTGAGCTGGACTCTGTGTGGAGAGAGGCCTTCAACCGAGTGCAAGAGGCCGAACTCGTAGAGAAGATGTCCACAGCTCGTGTAGCAGGCAAACACAAAATGCATGTACCTGCTTCATCTGTTGCCACGGTATATGCAAGGGGCCGTAAAACACAGTCTGAGGGTGATGCCACTATGTTGCTTGAGCCAGGGAACACTCCACTGCCCAGTGGGTTGATGATTGTTCCTACAGTGATATCATCTAACAGTCACATTTTTCCAGTTCAAGTAATAAACTTTTCGCGGGAAGATGTCTGGCTATCCCCTAAGACTAGACTTGGTATTCTTAGTCAGTGTCAGTGTGTTGAGGGTGACCCCTGTGAAGTAAAGTTTCAGCGCATCTCCGCAAATCATGAGGAGGTGATAATTAATCGGAAAGATGGTCAGGGATCTGACAATGACATACAGACCTTACTTGACCGCTTACACCTAGGAGGTACACCAGAACAGCAGGCAGAGCTACGAGCAATTCTGATGAAGTACGCAGATGTGTTTGCAGTTAATGATGAGGATCTGGGATATACAGATCGAGTGAAACATGAAATCCCAGTGGTGGATGAAACACCAGTTTCCCAACCTTACCGGCGTATACCGCCTAATCAGTACAAAGAGGTCAAAAAGCATATTTCTGAGCTGCTGAAGAAGGGAGTGATTCAGGAGAGTTCAAGCTCCTATGCTTCACCAATTGTTTTAGTGCGCAAGCCGGATGGAAGTCTAAGACTGTGTGTAGATTACAGGAGGCTGAACTCAAAAACAAGGCGTGATGCGTTTCCCCTCCCGCGCATCGAAGAGAGTCTAGACGCCCTGAGCGGCGCTGAATTCTTCTCAACCATTGATCTCGCAAGCGGATACCACCAGGTTGCGGTACATGAGAAAGATAGGGATAAAACTGCGTTTACAACACCATTCGGCCTATATGAGTATCTACGGATGCCCTTCGGGCTGTGTAACGCACCCGCAACATTTCAACGCCTGATGCAGGCTACAATGAGTGATTTAGCCTTCCAGATTGTGTTGATTTATTTGGATGACTTGCTTGTGTTTTCACCAACATTCCAAGATCATCTGTTGAGACTTGAGACCGTCCTGAAGAGGTTGAGGGAGACAGGGCTGAAAGTCAAAGTGGAGAAGTGCCATTTTCTCCAGCCCGAGGTCAGGTTCCTTGGTCACCAGGTCTCAGCCCAAGGCATAGGCACAGATCCGGAAAAGATAAGTGCAGTAAAGCTGTGGCCCGTCCCAAGCACTGTAAAAGAGCTTAGGTCATTCCTGGGCTTTTGCAGTTATTATAGGAGGTTCATTGAGGGTTTTTCTCAAATCGCAGGGCCTCTTCATGATGTTGTTACTGCCTGTGTCAAAGAGAGTAGCCAGGCCAGGGCTAATCAGTTGTTCAGGTCAGCTTGGACACCACAGTGTCTACAAGCTTTCGAGCACTTGAAGGAAAAGCTGACTAGCGCACCCACACTAGGCTATGCAGACTTCACTCTACCTTTTATACTAGAGACAGATGCTAGCATTCTGGGTCTAGGGGCAGTTCTGTACCAGGAGCAAGGGGGAAGGAAGACAGTCATAGCCTATGCCAGTAGGAGGCTCAGAGGGGCGGAAAAGAATGATCAAAATTACAGCAGCATGAAGCTGGAGCTCCTTGCATTAAAGTGGGCGGTCACAGAGAAGTTCAGGAGTTATCTCTTGGGGTCAAAATTCACCATCATCACAGATAATAACCCCCTGTGCCACCTCCACACTGCCAATTTAGGAGCAATTCAGCAGCGATGGGTTGCTCAGCTGGCTGTATTTGACTTTGATGTGAAGTATCGCCCTGGCCGGTGTAATACTGCTGCTGATGCTCTCTCCCGGCGACCAGCAGCTGGTGAGCCAGAACCTGACAGCGAAGATGCAGAGTATGATGGATGTGTAGCCATTTGTAACACACTCAGGCAAGGTACTGCTCTAGACCTAGATCTAGTAACAGCCGGGGTTGAGTGTTATAGGCTCAGACAGCTACAAGCATCTGAGGCAAGTGAGACGGTGGCTAGTGAGGCAGTTCAGGACAACACTCCCACGCTGCCTGGATATTCAAAAACAGAACTCCATAACTTTCAAGCGTTAGACCCAACGCTTAGAGTAGTGAGAGAGTTCTGGGATAAACAGAGGAAACCGACCTACCAGGAGAAGATAGGTCTGTCTAAGCCAGTACGCTTTTTGTTGAAGCAGTGGTCGCGACTAAGAGAAAAAGATGGACTTGTGTATCGCGTGATCGAGGATGCTCATATTGGAACCTGTCACCAGCTGCTACTTCCAACCTGCCTCAAGGAAAAGGTGCTCAAAAGCGTGCACGATCAGATGGGACACCAGGGCATAGAGCGGACACTGGGTCTGCTGAGACAGAGATGTTTCTGGGTGGGTATGCATGGGGATGTTGAGCAATGGGTGAAGAGATGCCAGAGATGTGTGTTGACAAAAATGCCACAGCCTAAGATTCAGGCACCTCAGGTTCCATTCTTGGCTACTCGCCCACTTGAGGTGGTTGCTGTGGATTACACTACACTTGAGCGTGCCACCGATGGTCGTGAAAATGTACTTGTGATGACAGATGTGTTCACTAAGTTCAGTCAAGCCTTTGCCACACGAGATCAGAAAGCAGATACCACTGCTAAAGTCATCCTGAAAGAGTGGTTTCTGAAATATGGGGTACCAGAACGCCTGCATTCTGATCAGGGAAGAAACTTTGAGAGTGCAGTAATCGCTGAGCTATGCAGGTTGTATGGGGTGAAGAAAACCCGAACAACACCACACCACCCCCAAGGGAACCCCCAGTGTGAACGGTTCAATAGAACCCTGCATGACCTTTTACGTACACTTCCCCCTGAAAAGAAGCGCCGCTGGCCGGAACACCTGTCAGAACTAGTGTATGCATATAATGTCACGCCACACTCAACCACAGGCTATTCGCCCTACTACTTGCTGTTTGGAGTTCACCCTCATCTTCCAATCGATGCGCTGCTGGGCCAGGAGCAGAAGAGGGGTGAGGAACCAGACTGGTTAGCTGTACACCAGGAGCGTCTCCAAGATGCACATGCCAGAGCAAGGGAGTGTGCTGAGCGAAAGGCTGCGGAAAGGACAGCCCAACAGCAGGAGCGAACGTATTGTCCGCCTGTCGAGTTGGGAGAGTTGGTGTATCTCCGCCATCGGCCACCGGGAAGAAATAAGATCCAGGATGCCTGGTCGGCTACTGTGTACAAGGTTGTTGATATCCAAGGGACCACATACACAGTGGAGCCACTAGAGGGCGGGCCAGTGAAGAGGGTCCATAGGTCCAACCTGCGGCCATGTGTGGGGCCTGTGCCAGTGCCAGTGCCAGTGCCGAGACGACGTCATCAGGCAACCGCTCCTTTGGATGAACTTGTCTCAAGTCTGGAGCCAGAGATGGAGTTCGTGGAGCCTGAGTTTGTTTTGGAGGAGAAAGTGAGGTATCCAGCAGCTGAGCATGCGGCAACTCAGGAACCTGAGAATTTGGATCTGAAGATTGTTGAGACAGAAGGCCATCCGGATGATGAAGCTGAGGATATGGTGGAGAATGAGGATGAACTGGAGCAGGAGTTGAGTAACATGCATGAGGAGGACCTGGAGGTTGAACCAGTGCCCTGTTCTCATCCCACAACAGAGAGTATCTCCACACCTGCTAAGGAGCCAGAGGAGAAGCCTGTGCCTGCTCCAAGAAGGAGAAAGGAGGGAAATGTCAGGATTGACACGCCTATTCCCCCTCCACGCAGGAGTCAGAGAACAACTGCTGGGAGAAACAGGAACCCATTTAACCTGCCCATGTCAGCATGCAACGCAGTGTCTCTTAGCCCAGATTTACTTTCTCAAGTGTTAGCAGGCATGGTTCTGTATTCATCACAATTTAAAGGGACCATAGATGCATAAGAAGTCACCGAGGACGTTGACTTGTAGCAGGGGAGAATGTAGCCGGGTGAACAGGGGTTACAGTGTTTTCAGTGTATCTGCTGGGATTTTAGAATACACTGTTACTTTAAGACCAGCAAATCTCGCGAGACCACGGCAAATCTCGTAAGACATAAGTTAGCTGTGGTGCCGTGAGAGTAGCAACTGCTAAGATTGGTGAAGTGTGAGTGTACATGCCATCTCCACCGCGTGGATAGCGGAGCTGAACTACGAGTCAGCGTAAGTGACGATATATGGGTGATAAAAATGTTAAAAATGTTTATTTCACTGTAACTGTTAATTTTGTATGTTGGTGCAAATTGCAGAGGGGAGATAGGGAGGTGTGTCCGAGTAGGGTCCA
>NC_070601.1:15886210-15903710 GCF_027409825.1 Scomber japonicus
TTGTAATCCATTTCTTAGCAGAACCCATAGAAAGGTTGATTTCTAAACACAATTCGTTCAATGTGATGAATTCTGATATATCTGAGTGTTGTAGTGTATCTCCAACGAGAATAAGTGATTTAGTGATTTGTTGCATGAACTTGATGAGAAAAGACGAATAAAGCCATAAAAAGTTAGTTGTATTCCATTTCTTAGCAGAACCCATAGAAAGGTTGATTTCTAAACACAATTAGTTCAATGTGATGAATTCTGATATATCTGTAGTGTATCTCCAACGAAAATACATGATTCAGTGATTAGTTGCATGAACTTGCTGAGAACAGACGAATAAAGCCATAAAAAGTTAGTTGTAATCCATTTCGTAGCAGAACACATAGAAAGGTTGATTTCTAAACACAATTAGTTCAATGTGATGAATTCTGATATATCTGAGTGTTTTTGGGTATCTCCAATGAGAATAAATGATTCAGTGATTAGTTGAATGAACTTGCTGAGAACAGACGAATAAAACCATAAAAAGTTATTTGTAATCCATTTCTTAGCAGAACACATAGAAAGGTTGATTTCTAAACACAATTAGTTCAATGTGATGAATTCTGATATATCTGAGTGTTGTAGTGTATCTCCAACGAAAATACATGATTCAGTGATTAGTCGCATGAACTTGCTGAGAACAGACGAATAAAGCCATAAAAAGTTAGTTGTAATCCATTTTCTTAGCAGAACACATAGAAAGGTTGATTTCTAAACACAATTCGTTCAATGTGATGAATTCTGATATATCTGAGTGTTGTAGTGTATCTCCAACGAGAATAAGTGATTTAGTGATTTGTTGCATGAACTTGATGAGAAAAGACGAATAAAGCCATAAAAAGTTAGTTGTAATCCATTTTTTAGCAGAACACATAGAAAGGTTGATTTCTAAACACAATTAGTTCAATGTGATGAATTCTGATATATCTGAGTGTTGTAGTGTATCTCCAACGAAAATAAATGACTCAGTGATTAGTCGCATGAACTTGCTGAGAACAGACGAATAAAGCCATAAAAAGTTAGTTGTAATCCATTTTTTAGCAGAACACATAGAAAGGTTGATTTCTAAACACAATTCGTTCAATGTGATGAATTCTGATATATCTGAGTGTTGTACTGTATCTCCAACGAGAATAAGTGATTTAGTGATTTGTTGCATGAACTTGATGAGAAAAGACGAATAAAGCCATAAAAAGTTAGTTGTAATCCATTTCTTAGCAGAACACATAGAAAGGTTGATTTCTAAACACAATTAGTTCAATGTGATGAATTCTGATATATCTGAGTGTTGTAGTGTATCTCCAACGAAAATACATGATTCAGTGATTAGTCGCATGAACTTGCTGAGAACAGACGAATAAAGCCATAAAAAGTTAGTTGTAATCCATTTTTTAGCAGAACACATAGAAAGGTTGATTTCTAAACACAATTAGTTCAATGTGATGAATTCTGATATATCTGAGTGTTGTAGTGTATCTCCAACGAGAATAAGTGATTTAGTGATTTGTTGCATGAACTTGATGAGAAAAGACGAATAAAGCCATAAAAAGTTAGTTGTAATCCATTTCTTAGCAGAACACATAGAAAGGTTGATTTCTAAACACAATTAGTTCAATGTGATGAATTCTGATATATCTGTAGTGTATCTCCAACGAAAATACATGATTCAGTGATTAGTTGCATGAACTTGCTGAGAACAGACGAATAAAGCCATAAAAAGTTAGTTGTAATCCATTTCGTGGCAGAACCCATAGAAAGGTTGATTTCTAAACACAATTAGTTCAATGTGATGAATTCTGATATATCTGAGTGTTGTAGTGTATCTCCAACGAGAATAAGTGATTTAGTGATTTGTTGCATGAACTTGATGAGAAAAGACGAATAAAGCCATAAAAAGTTAGTTGTAATCCATTTTTTAGCAGAACACATAGAAAGGTTGATTTCTAAACACAATTAGTTCAATGTGATGAATTCTGATATATCTGAGTGTTGTAGTGTATCTCCAACGAAAATAAATGACTCAGTGATTAGTCGCATGAACTTGCTGAGAACAGACGAATAAAGCCATAAAAAGTTAGTTGTAATCCATTTTTTAGCAGAACACATAGAAAGGTTGATTTCTAAACACAATTCGTTCAATGTGATGAATTCTGATATATCTGAGTGTTGTACTGTATCTCCAACGAGAATAAGTGATTAGTGATTTGTTGCATGAACTTGATGAGAAAAGACGAATAAAGCCATAAAAAGTTAGTTGTAATCCATTTCTTAGCAGAACACATAGAAAGGTTGATTTCTAAACACAATTAGTTCAATGTGATGAATTCTGATATATCTGAGTGTTGTAGTGTATCTCCAACGAAAATACATGATTCAGTGATTAGTCGCATGAACTTGCTGAGAACAGACGAATAAAGCCATAAAAAGTTAGTTGTATCCATTTTCTTAGCAGAACACATAGAAAGGTTGATTTCTAAACACAATTAGTTCAATGTGATGAATTCTGATATATCTGAGTGTTGTAGTGTATCTCCAACGAGAATAAGTGATTTAGTGATTTGTTGCATGAACTTGATGAGAAAAGACGAATAAAGCCATAAAAAGTTAGTTGTAATCCATTTCTTAGCAGAACACATAGAAAGGTTGATTTCTAAACACAATTAGTTCAATGTGATGAATTCTGATATATCTGTAGTGTATCTCCAACGAAAATACATGATTCAGTGATTAGTTGCATGAACTTGCTGAGAACAGACGAATAAAGCCATAAAAAGTTAGTTGTAATCCATTTCTTAGCAGAACCCATAGAAAGGTTGATTACCAAACACAATTCGTTCAATGTGATGAATTCTGATATATCTGAGTGTTTTTGGGTATCTCCAATGAGAATAAATGATTCAGTGATTAGTTGAATGAACTTGCTGAGAACAGACGAATAAAGCCATAAAAAGTTAGTTGTAATCCATTTCTTAGCAGAACCCATAGAAAGGTTGATTTACCAAACACAATTCGTTCAATGTGATGAATTCTGATATATCTGAGTGTTGTAGTGTATCTCCAACGAAAATACATGATTCAGTGATTAGTTGCATGAACTTGCTGAGAACAGACGAATAAAGCCATAAAAAGTTAGTTGTAATCCATTTTTTAGCAGAACACATAGAAAGGTTGATTTCTAAACACAATTAGTTCAATGTGATGAATTCTGATATATCTGTAGTGTATCTCCAACGAAAATACATGATTCAGTGATTAGTTGCATGAACTTGCTGAGAACAGACGAATAAAGCCATAAAAAGTTAGTTGTAATCCATTTCGTGGCAGAACCCATAGAAAGGTTGATTTCTAAACACAATTAGTTCAATGTGATGAATTCTGATATATCTGAGTGTTGTAGTGTATCTCCAACGAGAATAAGTGATTTAGTGATTTGTTGCATGAACTTGATGAGAAAAGACGAATAAAGCCATAAAAAGTTAGTTGTAATCCATTTCTTAGCAGAACACATACAAAGGTTGATTTCTAAACACAATTAGTTCAATGTGATGAATTCTGATATATCTGTAGTGTATCTCCAACGAAAATACATGATTCAGTGATTAGTTGCATGAACTTGCTGAGAACAGACGAATAAAGCCATAAAAAGTTAGTTGTAATCCATTTCGTGGCAGAACCCATAGAAAGGTTGATTTCTAAACACAATTAGTTCAATGTGATGAATTCTGATATATCTGAGTGTTGTAGTGTATCTCCAACGAGAATAAGTGATTTAGTGATTTGTTGCATGAACTTGATGAGAAAAGACGAATAAAGCCATAAAAAGTTAGTTGTAATCCATTTTTTAGCAGAACACATAGAAAGGTTGATTTCTAAACACAATTAGTTCAATGTGATGAATTCTGATATATCTGAGTGTTGTAGTGTATCTCCAACGAAAATAAATGACTCAGTGATTAGTCGCATGAACTTGCTGAGAACAGACGAATAAAGCCATAAAAAGTTAGTTGTAATCCATTTTTTAGCAGAACACATAGAAAGGTTGATTTCTAAACACAATTCGTTCAATGTGATGAATTCTGATATATCTGAGTGTTGTACTGTATCTCCAACGAGAATAAGTGATTAGTGATTTGTTGCATGAACTTGATGAGAAAAGACGAATAAAGCCATAAAAAGTTAGTTGTAATCCATTTCTTAGCAGAACACATAGAAAGGTTGATTTCTAAACACAATTAGTTCAATGTGATGAATTCTGATATATCTGAGTGTTGTAGTGTATCTCCAACGAAAATACATGATTCAGTGATTAGTCGCATGAACTTGCTGAGAACAGACGAATAAAGCCATAAAAAGTTAGTTGTATCCATTTTCTTAGCAGAACACATAGAAAGGTTGATTTCTAAACACAATTAGTTCAATGTGATGAATTCTGATATATCTGAGTGTTGTAGTGTATCTCCAACGAGAATAAGTGATTTAGTGATTTGTTGCATGAACTTGATGAGAAAAGACGAATAAAGCCATAAAAAGTTAGTTGTAATCCATTTCTTAGCAGAACACATAGAAAGGTTGATTTCTAAACACAATTAGTTCAATGTGATGAATTCTGATATATCTGTAGTGTATCTCCAACGAAAATACATGATTCAGTGATTAGTTGCATGAACTTGCTGAGAACAGACGAATAAAGCCATAAAAAGTTAGTTGTAATCCATTTCTTAGCAGAACCCATAGAAAGGTTGATTACCAAACACAATTCGTTCAATGTGATGAATTCTGATATATCTGAGTGTTTTTGGGTATCTCCAATGAGAATAAATGATTCAGTGATTAGTTGAATGAACTTGCTGAGAACAGACGAATAAAGCCATAAAAAGTTAGTTGTAATCCATTTCTTAGCAGAACCCATAGAAAGGTTGATTACCAAACACAATTCGTTCAATGTGATGAATTCTGATATATCTGAGTGTTGTAGTGTATCTCCAACGAAAATACATGATTCAGTGATTAGTTGCATGAACTTGCTGAGAACAGACGAATAAAGCCATAAAAAGTTAGTTGTAATCCATTTTTTAGCAGAACACATAGAAAGGTTGATTTCTAAACACAATTAGTTCAATGTGATGAATTCTGATATATCTGTAGTGTATCTCCAACGAAAATACATGATTCAGTGATTAGTTGCATGAACTTGCTGAGAACAGACGAATAAAGCCATAAAAAGTTAGTTGTAATCCATTTCGTGGCAGAACCCATAGAAAGGTTGATTTCTAAACACAATTAGTTCAATGTGATGAATTCTGATATATCTGAGTGTTGTAGTGTATCTCCAACGAGAATGAGTGATTTAGTGATTTGTTGCATGAACTTGATGAGAAAAGACGAATAAAGCCATAAAAAGTTAGTTGTAATCCATTTCTTAGCAGAACACATAGAAAGGTTGATTTCTAAACACAATTAGTTCAATGTGATGAATTCTGATATATCTGAGTGTTGTAGTGTATCTCCAACGAAAATACATGATTCAGTGATTAGTCGCATGAACTTGCTGAGAACAGACGAATAAAGCCATAAAAAGTTAGTTGTAATCCATTTTCTTAGCAGAACACATAGAAAGGTTGATTTCTAAACACAATTCGTTCAATGTGATGAATTCTGATATATCTGAGTGTTGTAGTGTATCTCCAACGAAAATAAGTGATTTAGTGATTTGTTGCATGAACTTGATGAGAAAAGACGAATAAAGCCATAAAAAGTTAGTTGTAATCCATTTCTTAGCAGAACACATAGAAAGGTTGATTTCTAAACACAATTAGTTCAATGTGATGAATTCTGATATATCTGTAGTGTATCTCCAACGAAAATACATGATTCAGTGATTAGTTGCATGAACTTGCTGAGAACAGACGAATAAAGCCATAAAAAGTTAGTTGTAATCCATTTCGTGGCAGAACCCATAGAAAGGTTGATTTCCAAACACAATTAGTTCAATGTGATGAATTCTGATATATCTGAGTGTTTTTGGGTATCTCCAATGAGAATAAATGATTCAGTGATTAGTTGAATGAACTTGCTGAGAACAGACGAATAAAGCCATAAAAAGTTAGTTGTAATCCATTTCTTAGCAGAACCCATAGAAAGGTTGATTACCAAACACAATTGGTTCAATGTGATGAATTCTGATATATCTGAGTGTTGTAGTGTATCTCCAACGAAAATACATGATTCAGTGATTAGTTGCATGAACTTGCTGAGAACAGACGAATAAAGCCATAAAAAGTTAGTTGTAATCCATTTTTTAGCAGAACACATAGAAAGGTTGATTTCTAAACACAATTAGTTCAATGTGATGAATTATGATATATCTGTAGTGTATCTCCAACGAAAATACATGATTCAGTGATTAGTTGCATGAACTTGCTGAGAACAGACGAATAAAGCCATAAAAAGTTAGTTGTAATCCATTTCGTGGCAGAACCCATAGAAAGGTTGATTTCTAAACACAATTAGTTCAATGTGATGAATTCTGATATATCTGAGTGTTGTAGTGTATCTCCAACGAAAATACATGATTCAGTGATTAGTCGCATGAACTTGCTGAGAACAGACGAATAAAGCCATAAAAAGGTAGTTGTAATCCATTTTCTTAGCAGAACACATAGAAAGGTTGATTTCTAAACACAATTCGTTCAATGTGATGAATTCTGATATATCTGAGTGTTGTAGTGTATCTCCAACGAGAATAAGTGATTTAGTGATTTGTTGCATGAACTTGATGAGAAAAGACGAATAAAGCCATAAAAAGTTAGTTGTAATCCATTTCTTAGCAGAACACATAGAAAGGTTGATTTCTAAACACAATTAGTTCAATGTGATGAATTCTGATATATCTGAGTGTTGTAGTGTATCTCCAACGAAAATAAATGACTCAGTGATTAGTCGCATGAACTTGCTGAGAACAGACGAATAAAGCCATAAAAAGTTAGTTGTAATCCATTTTTTAGCAGAACACATAGAAAGGTTGATTTCTAAACACAATTAGTTCAATGTGATGAATTCTGATATATCTGAGTGTTGTAGTGTGTCTCCAACGAAAATACATGATTCAGTGATTAGTCGCATGAACTTGCTGAGAACAGACGAATAAAGCCATAAAAAGTTAGTTGTAATCCATTTTCTTAGCAGAACACATAGAAAGGTTGATTTCTAAACACAATTCGTTCAATGTGATGAATTCTGATATATCTGAGTGTTGTAGTGTATCTCCAACGAGAATAAGTGATTTAGTGATTTGTTGCATGAACTTGATGAGAAAAGACGAATAAAGCCATAAAAAGTTAGTTGTAATCCATTTTCTTAGCAGAACACATAGAAAGGTTGATTTCTAAACACAATTCGTTCAATGTGATGAATTCTGATATATCTGAGTGTTGTAGTGTATCTCCAACGAGAATAAGTGATTTAGTGATTAGTCGCATGAACTTGCTGAGAACAGACGAATAAAGCCATAAAAAGTTAGTTGTAATCCATTTCGTAGCAGAACCCATAGAAAGGTTGATTTCTAAACACAATTAGTTCAATGTGATGAATTCTGATATATCTGAGTGTTTTTGGGTATCTCCAATGAGAATAAATGATTCAGTGATTAGTTGAATGAACTTGCTGAGAACAGACGAATAAAGCCATAAAAAGTTAGTTGTAATCCATTTCTTAGCAGAACCCATAGAAAGGTTGATTTCCAAACACAATTCGTTCAATGTGATGAATTCTGATATATCTGAGTGTTGTAGTGTATCTCCAACGAAAATACATGATTCAGTGATTAGTTGCATGAACTTGCTGAGAACAGACGAATAAAGCCATAAAAAGTTAGTTGTAATCCATTTCTTAGCAGAACCCACAGAAAAGGTTGATTTCTAAATACAATTAGTTCAATGTGATGAATTCTGAAATATCTGAGTGTTTCAGTTTATGACCAAACAGAATACAAGTGATTCAGTGATTAGTTGCATCAACTGGCTGAGAACAGACGAATTTATCAATAAAAGTTAGTTTGTAATACAATATTTTAGCAGAACCGATAGAAAGGTTGATTTCTAAACACAACTACACACTATAAAAAACTACACACTATACACAACTACACAACTACACACTGCAATACACACACAAACACAATATACACAACTACAAAACTACACATTATACACAACTACATAATTACACAACTACACACTATACACAACTACACAACTACACACTATACACATCTACACACTGCAATACACACACACACACAATATACACAACTACACACTATACACAGCTACACAACTACACACTGCAATACACACACACAAAAACAATATACACACCTACACACTATACACAATTACACAACTACACACAATACACAAATACACAATTACACGACTACACAATATACACAACTACACAACTACACACTATACACAACTACACAAATACACACTGCAATACACACACAATATAAACAACTACGCACTGCAATACACACACACACTATACACAACTACACACTGCAATACACACAAACAAACACAATATACACAACTACACACTATACACAACTACACACTGCAATATACACAACTACACACTGCAATATACACAACTACACACTGCAATACATACAGACTATACACAACTACACACTGCAATATACACAACTACACTATACACAACTACACAACTACACGCTATACACAACTACACAACTACACACTGCAATACACAAACAGACACACACAATATACACAACTACGCAAATACACACTGCAATACACACACACAATATAAACAACGACACACTGCAATATACACACACTATACACAACTACACACTGTAATACACAAAAACAAAAACAATATACACAACTAAACACTATACACAACTACACATTGCAATACACACACAGACACACAATATAAACAACTACACACTGCAATACACACACACTATACACAACTACACACTATACACAACTAGACCCTGCAATACACACACAGACACACACAATATACACAACTACACGAATACACATTGCAATCCACACACACAATATAAACAACTACACACTGCAATACAAACACTATATACACAACTACACACTGCCATACACACCAACAAACACAATATACACAACTACACACTATACACAACTACACAACTACACACTATACACAACTACACACCTACACACTATACACAACTACACAACTACACACTATACACAAATACACAAATACACACTGCAATACACACACACTATACACAACTACATACTGCAATACACACACACAATATACACAACTATACACTATACACAACTACACAACTACACACTGCAATACACACACACACACAATATACAAAACTACACACTGCAATACACACACACAAACACAATATACACAACTACACAACTACACACTGTACACAACTACGCAACTACACATTATTCACAATTACACACTATACACAACTACACAACTACACACTATACACAACTACACACTGCAATACACACACACACAATATACACAACTACACAAATACACACACACTATACACAACTACACACTGCAATACACACAAACAAACACAATATACACAACTACACACTATACACAACTACTACACACTGCAATACACACACACAAACACAATATACACAACTACACAACTACACACTATACACAACTACACATTATACACAACTACACAAGTACACACTATACACAACTACACAACTACACAACTACACACTATACACAACTACACAACTACACACTGCAATACACAATTACACAACTACACAACCACACAACTACACACTATACACAACTACACACTGCAATACACACACACACACACACACACACACACACACACACACACACACACACACAATATACACTACTACACAATTAGTTCAATGTGATGAATTCTGAAATATCTGAGTGTTTTAGTGTATGTCCAACAAGAATAGGTGATTCTGTGATTAGTTGCATGAATTTGCTGAGAACAGACGAATAAAGCCATAAAAAGTTAATTGTAACCCTAACCCACAACTACAAACAACTCCACAACTACACACTATACACAAATACAGAAATACACACTGCAATACACACACATTATACACAACTACAGACTGCAATACAGATAGATCTATCTATCTATCTATCTATCTATCTATCTATCTATCTATCTATCAGAATAAATGATTCAGTGATTAGTTGCATGAATTTGCTGAGAACAGACGAATAAAGCCATAAAAAGTTAATTGTAATCCATTCTCTTAGCAGAACCCATAGAAAGGTTGATTTCTCAACACAATTAGTTCAATGTGATGAATTCTGATATATCTGAGTGTTTCCGTGTATGTCCAAACAGAATATAAGTCAGAGTCTGTCACAGTACTGTAGTGATGGTTGATTTGGAAGACCTTTGACTCAATAATGATGAAGAAATGACTAGAAATGACTGAAACCCTTACATATGAAAATTATTATGCTCTCAGGTCAAAGGTCATTATGTGAGTGATGGCACCCAGGTTAATTTTATAACACTAAATGATTACTAATTCTCAAATCTGTACTTTGAAAGGCACCTGGCAGACCTTCAAACAAACACAGAGACACACACAAACATAAATGTGCATCTATCTATATATCTATCTATCTATCTAATCTATCTATCTATCTATCTATCTATCTATCTATCTATCTATCTATCTATCTATCTATCTATCTATCAGAATAAATGATTCAGTGATTAGTTGCATGAACTTGCTGAGAACAGACAAATAAAGCCATAAAAAGTTAGTTGTAATCCATTTCTTAGCAGAACCCATAGAAAGGTTGATTTCTAAACACAATTAGTTCAATGTGATGAATTCTGAAATATCTGAGTGTTTCAGTTTATGTCTAAACAGAATATAAGTGATTCAGTGATTAGTTGCATGAACTGGCTGAGAACAGACGAATAAAGCCATAAAAAGATAGTTGTAATACAATATTTTAGCAGAACCTGTAGAAAGGTTGATTTCTAAACACAATTACACACTATAAACAACTACACACTATACACAACTACACAAGTACACACTGCAATACACACACACAAAAACAACATACACAACTACACGACTACACACTATACACAACTACACAACTACACACTATACACAACTACACAACTACACACTGCAATACACACACAAACACAATATACACAACTACACAACTACACACTATACACAACTACACAACTACACACTGCAATACACACACAAACACAATATACACAACTACACACTATACACAACTACACAACTACACATTATACACAACTACACAACTACACACTATACAAAACTACACAACTACACACTATACACAAATACACACTGCAATACACACACAATATTAACAACTACACATTGCAATACACACACACACAATATACACAACTACACAAATACACACTGCAATACACACACAAAATATAAACAACTACACACTGCAATACACACACACTATACACAACTACACACTGCAATACACACAAACAAACATAATATACACAACTACACACTATACACAACTACACAACTACACACTATACACAACTACACACCTACACAACTACAAACAACTCCACAACTACATACTATACACAAATACACAAATACACACTGCAATACACACACACTATACACAACTAGACAACTACACACTGCAATACACACACTCGCACACACACACACACACACACACAATATACACAACTACACAATTAGTTCAATGTGATGAATTCTGAAATATCTGAGTGTTTTAGTGTATGTCCAACGAGAATAGGTGATTCAGTGATTAGTTGAATAAAATTGCTGAGAACAGACGAATAAAGCCATAAAAAGTTGGTTGTAATCCATTTCTTAGCAGAACCCATAGAAAGGTTGATTTCTAAACACAATTAGTTTAATGTTATGAATTCTGAAATATCTGAGTGTTTCAGTTTATGTCTAAACAGAATATAAGTGATTCAGTGATTAGTTGCATGAACTGGCTGAGAACAGACGAATAAAGCCATAAAAAGATAGTTGTAATACAATATTTTAGCAGAACCTATAGAAAGGTTGATTTCTAAACACAATTACACACTATAAACAACTACACACTATACACAACTACACAAGTACACACTGCAATACACACACACAAAAACAACATACACAACTACACGACTACACACTATACACAACTACACAACTACACACTATACAAAACTACACAACTACACACTGCAATACACACACACAAACACAATATACACAACTACACAACTACACACTATACACAACTACACAACTACACATTATACACAACTACACAACTACACACTATACAAAACTACACAACTACACACTATACACAAATACACAAATACACACTGCAATACACACACAATATAAACAACTACACACTGCAATACACACACACTGTACACAACTACACACTGCAATACACACACACACACTATATACACAACTACACACTATACACAACTACAAACTACACACTATACACAATTACACAACTACACAACCACACACTATACACAAATACACAAATACACACTGCAATACACACACACTATACACAAATACATACTGCAATACACACACAATATAAACAACTACACACTGCAATACACACACACTATACACAACTACACACTGCAATACACACACACACAATATACACAACTACACACTATGCACAATTACACAACTACACAACTACACAGTATACACAACTACACAACTACACAACTACACACTATACACAAATACACAAATACACACTGCAATACACACACATTATACACAACTACAGACTGCAATACACACACACACAATATACACAACTACACGCTATACACAACTACACAACTACACACTGCAATACACACACACAAAAACAACATACACAACTACACGACTACACACTATACACAATTACACAACTACACACTATACAAAACTATACAACTACACACTGCAATACACACACACAAACACAATATACACAACTACACAACTACACACTATACACAACTACACAACTACACATTATACACAACTACACAACTACACACTATACAAAACTACACAACTACACACTATACACAACTACACAAATACACACTGCAATAAACACACAATATAAACAACTACACACTGCAATACACACACACTGTACACAACTACACACTGCAATACACACACACACTATATACACAACTACACACTATACACAACTACAACCTACACACTATACACAATTACACAACTACACAACCACACACTATACACAAATACACAAATACACACTGCAATACACACACACTATACACAAATACATACTGCAATACACACACAATATAAACAACTACACACTGCAATACACACACACTATACACAACTACACACTGCAATACACACACACACAATATACACAACTACACACTATGCACAATTACACAACTACACAACTACACAGTATACACAACTACACAACTACACAACTACACACTATACACAAATACACAAATACACACTGCAATACACACACATTATACACAACTACAGACTGCAATACACACACACACAATATACACAACTACACACTATACACAACTACACACTATACACAACTACACAACTACACACTGCAATACACACACACACACACACACAAACACAATATACGCAACTACACAATTAGTTCAATGTGATGAATTCTGAAATATCTGAGTGTTTTAGTGTATATCCAACGAGAATAGGTGATTCAGTGATTAGTTGCATTAATTTGCTGAGAACAGACGAATTAAGCCATAAAAAGTTAATTGTAATCCATTCTCTTAGCAGAACCCATAGAAAGGTTGATTTCTCAACACAATTAGTTCAATGTGATGAATTCTGATATATCTGAGTGTTTCCGTGTATGTCCAAACAAAATATAAGTCAGAGTCTGTCACAGTACTGTAGTGATGGTTGATTTGGAAGAACTTTGACTCAATAAAGATGAAGAAATGACTAGAAATGACTGAAACCCTTACATATGAAAATTATTATGCTCTCAGGTCAAAGGTCATTATGTGAGTGATGGCACCCAGGTTAATTTTATAACACTAAATGATTACTAATTCTCAAATCTGTACTTTGAAAGGCACCTGGCAGACCTTCACACAAACACAGAGACACACACAAACATAAATGTGTATCTATCTACCTATCTATCTATCTATCTATCTATCTATCTATCTATCTATCTATCTATCTATATATCTATCTATCTATCTACCTATCTATATTAATTATATAAGACTAAATGATTATTAATTCTCAAATCTTTACTTTGAAAGGCACCTGGCAGACCTTCACACACAGACAGACACACACAAACATAAATGTGTATCTATCTATCTATCTATCTATCTATCTATCTATCTATCTATCTATCTATCTATCTATCTATCTATCTATCTATCTATTTGTCACAGTACTGTAGTGATGGTTGATTTGGAAGACCTTTGACTCAATAAAGATGAAGAAATGACTAGAAATGACTGAAACCCTTACATATGAAAATTATTATGCTCTCAGGTCAAAGGTCATTATGTGAGTGATGGCACCCAGGTTAATTTTATAACACTAAATGATTACTAATTCTCAAATCTGTACTTTGAAAGGCATCTGGCAGACCTTCACACAAACACAGAGACACACACAAACATAAATGTGTATCTATCTATCTATCTATCTATCTATCTATCTATCTATCTATCTATCTATCTATCTATCAGAATAAATGATTCAGTGATTAGTTGCATAAAATTGCTGAGAACAGACGAATAAAGCCATAAAAAGTTGGTTGTAATCCATTTCTTAGCAGAACTCATAGAAAGGTTGATTTCTAAACACAATTAGTTTAATGTTATGAATTCTGAAATATCTGAGTGTTTCAGTTTATGTCTAAACAGAATATAAGTGATTCAGTGATTAGTTGCATGAATTGGCTGAGAACAGACGAATAAAGCCATAAAAAGATAGTTGTAATACAATATTTTAGCAGAACCTATAGAAAGGTTGATTTCTAAACACAATTACACACTATAAACAACTACTCACTATACACAACTACACAAGTACACACTGCAATACACACACACAAAAACAACATACACAACTACACAACTACACACTATACACAACTATACAAATACACACTATACAAAACTATACAACTACACACTGCAATACACACACACAAACACAATATACACAACTACACAACTACACAACTACACACTATACACAACTACACAACTACACATTATACACAACTACACAACTACACACTATACAAAACTACACAACTACACACTATACACAAATACACAAATACACACTGCAATACACACACAATATAAACAACTACACACTGCAATACACACACACTATACACAACTACACACTGCAATACACACACACACACAATATACACAACTACACACTATACACAACTACACAACTACACACTATATACAATTACACAACTACACAACTACACACTATACACAACTACACAACTACACACTATACACAAATACACAAATACACACTGCAATACACACACATTATACACAACTACAGACTGCAATACACACACACACTATATACACAACTACACACTATACACAACTACAAACTACACACTATACACAATTACACAACTACACAACCACACACTATACACAAATACACAAATACACACTGCAATACACACACACTATACACAAATACATACTGCAATACACACACAATATAAACAACTACACACTGCAATACACACACACTATACACAACTACACACTGCAATACACACACACACAATATACACAACTACACACTATACACAATTACACAACTACACAACTACACAGTATACACAACTACACAACTACACAACTACACACTATACACAAATACACAAATACACACTGCAATACACACATTATACACAACTACAGACTGCAATACACACACACACACAATATACACAACTACACACTATACACAACTACACAACTACACACTATACACAATTACACACTATACACAACTACACACTGCAATACACACACACACACACACACACACACACACACACACACAATATACGCAACTACACAATTAGTTCAATGTGATGAATTCTGAAATATCTGAGTGTTTTAGTGTATGTCCAACGAGAATAGGTGATTCAGTGATTAGTTGCATTAATTTGCTGAGAACAGACGAATTAAGCCATAAAAAGTTAATTGTAATCCATTCTCTTAGCAGAACCCATAGAAAGGTTGATTTCTCAACACAATTAGTTCAATGTGATGAATTCTGATATATCTGAGTGTTTCCGTGTATGTCCAAACAAAATATAAGTCAGAGTCTGTCACAGTACTGTAGTGATGGTTGATTTGGAAGAACTTTGACTCAATAAAGATGAAGAAATGACTAGAAATGACTGAAACCCTTACATATGAAAATTATTATGCTCTCAGGTCAAAGGTCATTATGTGAGTGATGGCACCCAGGTTAATTTTATAACACTAAATGATTACTAATTCTCAAATCTGTACTTTGAAAGGCACCTGGCAGACCTTCACACAAACACAGAGACACACACAAACATAAATGTGTATCTATCTACCTATCTATCTATCTATCTATCTATCTATCTATCTATCTATCTATCTATCTATATATCTATCTATCTATCTATCTATCTATCTATCTATCTATCTATCTACCTATCTATATTAATTATATAAGACTAAATGATTATTAATTCTCAAATCTTTACTTTGAAAGGCACCTGGCAGACCTTCACACACAGACAGACACACACAAACATAAATGTGTATCTATCTATCTATCTATCTATCTATCTATCTATCTATCTATCTATCTATCTATCTATCTATCTATCTATCTATCTATTTGTCACAGTACTGTAGTGATGGTTGATTTGGAAGACCTTTGACTCAATAAAGATGAAGAAGTGACTAGAAATGACTGAAACCCTTACATATGAAAATTATTATGCTCTCAGGTCAAAGGTCATTATGTGAGTGATGGCACCCAGGTTAATTTTATAACACTAAATGATTACTAATTCTCAAATCTGTACTTTGAAAGGCATCTGGCAGACCTTCACACAAACACAGAGACACACACAAACATAAATGTGTATCTATCTATCTATCTATCTATCTATCTATCTATCTATCTATCTATCTATCTATCTATCTATCTTTCTATCCATCTATCTATCTATCAGAATAAATGATTCAGTGATTAGT
>NC_070601.1:15908710-15931210 GCF_027409825.1 Scomber japonicus
ACAACTACACAGTGCAATACACACACACAAACACAATATACACAACTACACAACTACACACTATACACAAATACACAATTACACACCTACACAATATACACAACTACACAACTACACACTATACACAACTACACAAATACACACTGCAATACACACACAATATAAACAACTACGCACTGCAATACACACACACTATACACAACTACACACTGCAATACACACAAACAAACACAATATACACAACTACACACTATACACAACTACACACTGCAATACACACAGACTATACACAACTACACACTTCAATATACACAACTACACACTATACACAACTACACAACTACACACTATACACAACTACACAACTACACACTGCAATACACAAACAGACACACGCAATATACACAACTACACAAATACACACTGCAATACACACACACAATATAAACAACGACTCACTGCAATATACACACACTATACACAATTACACACTGTAATACACAAAAACAAAAACAATATACACAACTACAGACTATACACAACTACACAACTACACATTGCAATACACACACAGACACACAATATAAAGAACTACACACTGCAATACACACACACTATACACAACTACACACTATACACAACTACACCCTACAATACACACACACTATACACAACTACACACTGCAATATACACAACTACACACTATACACAACTACACAACTACACACTGCAATACACACAAACAAAAACAATATACACAACTACACAACTACACACTGCAATACACACACAGACACATACAATATACACAACTACACGAATACACATTGCAATCCACACACACAATATAAACAACTACACACTGCAATACAAACACACTATACACAACTACACACTGCCATACACACCAACAAACACAATATACACAACTACACACTATACACAACTACATAACTACACACTATACACAACTACAGACCTACACACTATACACAACTACACAACTACACACTATACACAAATACACAAATACACACTGCAATACACACAAACTATACACAACTACACACTATACACAACTACACAACTACACACTGCAATACACACACACACAATATACAAAACTACACACTGCAATACACACATAAAAACACAATATACACAACTACACACTATACACAACTACACAACTACACACTATACACAACTACACACTGCAATACACACACACAATATACAAAACTACACAAATACACACTGCAATACACACACACAATATAAACAACTACACACTGCAATACACACACACTATACACAACTACACACTGCAATACACACAAACAAACACGATATACACAACTACACACTATACACAACTACTACACACTGCAATACACACACACAAACACAATATACAAAACTAGACAACTACACACTATACACAACTACACAACTACACATTATACACAACTACACAACTACACACTATACAAAACTACACAACTACACACAACAATACACACACACAAACACAATATACACAACTACACAACTACACACTATACACAACTACACAACTACACATTATACACAACTACACAACTACACACTATACAAAACTACACAACTACACACTGCAATACACACACACAAAGACAATATACACAACTACACAACTACACACTATACACAACTACACAACTACACATTATACACAACTACACAAGTACACACTATACACAACTACACAACTACACAACTACACACTATACACAACTACACAACTACACACTGCAATACACAATTACACAACTACACAACTACACAACTACACACTATACACAACTATACAACTACACACTGCAATACACACACACACACACACACACACAATATACACAACTACACAATTAGTTCAATGTGATGAATTCTGAAATATCTGAGTGTTTTAGTGTATGTCCAACGAGAATAGGTGATTCAGTGATTAGTTGCATTAATTTGCTGAGAACAGACGAATTAAGCCATAAAAAGTTAATTGTAACCCTAACCCACAACTACAAACAACTCCACAACTACACACTATACACAAATACACAAATACACACTGCAATACACACACATTATACACAACTACAGACTGCAATACAGATAGATCTATCTATCTGTCAGGTTCAGGCAACCTAAAACACTTAAAATATCAGACAAAGGAGAGAAGACAACAAGATTAGAGTTTCTACTTGCAAGGAGAACGGACAGAGACTTGCTCAGTATACAATCTCCAACCCGCTCTGAGCAAACCTTGCCGAACCCTTTCTTTTTATTGGTTTCAGGATTTCCCTAATTTACATAGTCATTTTTGCTCTAAGGAGTGGGGGTCACAAGTCGGTCACACACAATTTTCTGATCAGAGTCACAAGTTGATCCATGATGGTCACACACTTCCAGGACTTCCTGAGCAGGGTCACAAGTTTGTCAAAGGCCCTTTAAAACAACTTTAAAACAGCATGCTTGTATACTATAAAGTTGAATGATTATAGAAAGGGGTAAATATGAGATAACTTATATACAATAATTCCAACATTTCCCTCCTGTTTATCACATATTTGCTCATCTTCTCCTTTCACTTATATCAACCACTTCAAAAGATGTTCAATTGTAAGATCATTTTTATGAGAACAAATAGGTTTACACTCAGAGTTATTTGTTTACTTTTTACTGTTTACCAATCAGAATCAACATTAGACGAAATCGGGAACAGATCAGGTAGAATATCCTCAGGATCATCATTATCATTATCATCATGTCCAAGTAAAGGATACATCTGAGCATATCGACTATCCACGGGTGTAATGGCAGTAGTGATTAGTCTATTAATTAACGCACGGAGACAGGGAATACAACAACAGCCACACAAAGTCAAAATCGCTGCAAAAACTGCAATTGAGACTAGGACAGAAGATACCAGAGCTCTGTACTTCCCAAAGGCATTCATCCATGAATCCCACAAGGTGGTGTCAACACCGGAATGGTCTTTCATTTTACCATTCAGTGAACGCAGGCCCTCAATGGCCTTAGTCAGACTGCCATCAGCAGCTGTATTGTTGGGGATAAAAGTACAACACTTTTCCCCAAAAATTGCACATACACCACCTTTTTCTGCCAACAGCATATCCAGCGCTATTCTATTCTGAAAAGCCATAAGGGAAGTTGCTGCCAGTTGGCCATGTACAGCTTCAAATCCGCTCTGGGTCCAATTTCCTAGTTTTTGAACATTGTAATGAATGTAGTTAATCCTGTCTACGTTTTTATTTATGGTACACCACCAACAGAGGGTGGACTCAAAACCTGCCGCAACTTGATCAGCCAATTTATATTCACTAGGTACACCTCGTGGAACACCGATAGCATCAATGTAAGTTGGATCTTTGTCTGTCAACCAAGCAGTGGATCTTTTCTTTAGAAACCACTGTTGTGACACAAATTTTAACTGATTCAGTGATCAGTCCCTCAGTCGTCATAGGAAGTACTGAAACTGGTAACAGTAATGTCACTAATGCACAATATCCAGTCACATTTCTAGGCAACCTGTCAAAAAGTCTTTCGTCTCCACACCACCACCAAATGTCCCCTCAAGACACTGGTTTGAAATCATTAGGTTTAGAACCAGTTGTACTTACTCTTATATGTTTTCTACATGAGGTTGCAGTAAGATTACCTAGGGGGTTTCCTCTCCTAAAACCATCTCCTCTTTCCATTTTAATGCACGTAAAAATTACCTCTAGCTACTTTCTTGAAGAACAACGGCTTTTCCTTTTCTGCCACTGTGACTGGGAAAACTGAATCCCAAATACTACAATTTTTACTGAGGTTTGTGTTATTCATAAAGTCTATAACACACTCACACACACTCCTGTGGTATCACTGCCAGGACAATTTGCAAAAGCAGTCTTGGTCCCATGCAAACTACACAATCAGTCTTAGTCATATTGGCAGCTTGTTCTACCATTAACAACCAATTTTTATTAGTTCCAGAAACACCAATTGTGACTTGGAACCATCCATCCACTGTCACATTATTTGCCATCAGAATTTGTCCTCCTTTCTTGTAGGTTCTTTTTGGCATTTCAGGTTTAGTTCGGCTTCCATAACATAAAACTGCTCTAAATTCTGGATCTCTTTCACTGGAATATACCCACAGATTTATGGATTGACACTCAGATTTATCAGACTGATATTTTAGTACTAAACCATCCTTAGTTTTGTTCATACTGAATTTTTCTCTCATTTCTATGGCTCCATATGTTGACCAATCTGACCAATCGTACCCAGTTTCTCCAATCAATGCTCCCCATCCGTAACCAATAGTGGCATACCATTCATATGCCGCTCCCCAGCTTTTCCCTTTGTCATTGGCATCATTTCTAAGTGCGGAATATGGAATTATTATCAAAGCAGTTTGATTTTGTGGAGAACAGAAAACTAAAGGGTTATGTTTAGTCTGTATGCCTTCTCCGCACGTCACATCGTCTGCAGTATTTCTCTTAATACGAATTAATAGTTTCATCTTGGTTTCATTTATGTGATAAGTGACATTTTTGACATTTTTCATGTCTGGACAGTGTTCATTGGTCTATCAGGCTTAGGTGCTTCCCACAAATACCAAAACAGAAAGATCAGAATTATTAATAGGAATAGGAACCAACACCGAATTGCAACACACAACCATCTTGAAGTCATTTTGACCGAAAGACCTCCTCTACTAGGTTTGGTGGCTTGTAAGATCTTCACTGACTTTCAGGTGTACCTGAACTCTAAATGTCCAGGTCCACCCTATTATCGGTCTTTGGCTCACCTCCCCTGTCGGAGTCTTCAGTCGAAATGATCTTTTTGCAATATGTTAAATAGGTCCAAGTTGATCTTTCTGCTATTTTTAATACTGTGGGGTTATTATTAGTACCTGATACAGCCCTTCCCACTTTGGTGAGTGCCAGTGTTTCTTTTTTATGCTTCATATTAGCACCCAATCTCCTGATTCCACTAATTGGATTTCCTGCTGGGAAACAGAAGAATTTTCATCAGTTTGTTTCTGTTTTTGTTTTCCCAGCATGTTTCTCATGTAGTCAGCTATATTTGCCTCTTCATCTATTTCCCATTGATTCTTAAATTGAGGTAATCTATAAGTTCTTCCAAATAATATTTCATATGGTGTTAACCCAGTAGTAATATCAATATACAATTTTTCCAGGTCTAAACATTGTGTCCATAATCTGCCTGTTTCCTCCATACATTTCTTCAGCCTATTCTTAATTGTTCCATTCATCCTTTCTACTAATCCTGCACTTTGAGGGTGGTATGCACAATGATTTTTTAAATCTATGTGGAACATTACACCAATCTTTTTAACCACTTGGTTAACAAAATGGGTTCCATTATCACTATATATCTTCTCAGGAATGCCATACCTAGGAATAATATCCTTACATAGTGCTTTTTGCTACCGTCAAAGCGTCTGGATTCTTGGTTGGGAAAAGTTCAATCCATTTTGAAAATGCATCTATTATGACCAAACAATACTTTTTCCCTTCACTTTGGTTTAACTCTATAAAATCCATATGGATAATTTGAAACGGATACTGAGGTGTTGGGAAACGCCCTCTACGTGGTCTCAAATTACCTTGTGGATTATGTTTAGCACTGGTCAAACATGCTCTACAAAAATTTTTTGAATAAGAGTTGAATCCATAAGTGGTAAAGTATTGATGTATCTGTCCCAATATCCCTCCTGTTGAGACATGTGTTTACACCATGGCTCAATTTTGCTGCCCATTTATAGAGATTCTTTGGTAGGACAGGTTTATTATTTGGTCATACATAGATGTCATTTTGTAATTTAGCTCATTCTTTTCCCAAATGCTTTTTTTAGATTATGGACTTTGTTGTTGCATGTCTTTTAGTGTGGTATCATCTAAATGTGTTTGTTCTTCTAAGGTCAATATATTGATTTGACCTGCCGCAGCTGCTTTCGCGGTTTTATCTGCAAATGCGTTTCCTAGAGAAACTTTATCAGTACCATATGTGTGTTCTGCACATTTGCATACTGCTATTTTTTCTTGGTAATTGTACTTGTTTCCACAGCCATGGATGCTGCTATCACTGCTCTTACACAATGTGGTAGTGCACAAGCTACACTATCTAGCTTTGATGAAAAATAAGCTATAGGCTTCATCTTATCTCCATATTGTTGTGCCAATACAGAGGTCATAAAATGACCTTTACAGTCAACCATCTGAATGAATGGTTTGTTATAGTTTGGCAATGCTAGTGCTGTACTGGACACTAACACTTGCTTTACTTCACAGAAAGCTTTTTCAGCTTCTTCAGTCCATTTTAGCTAAGATGTCATTTTAAGGTCTTTCTCATACATCAATTTATTTAACGGTGCCGTTATTTCAGCATAGTTTGGTACCCAATTTCTGCAATAGTTTGTCAACCCCAGAAATGACATCATCTGCTTTTCTATTAAGGGTTTTGGAGCTTGGAGAATTGCAGTCTTTCTGTTCTCCATTATTGTTCTTCCTAAATATTTAACTTGCATTTTACACATTTGGAGTTTACTTTTGCTTACTTTATGGCCTTCTTCAGCCAAATACTTTAATAAAGCTAAAGTGTCTTTTTTACATGTTTTCAAATCAGGGGAGGCTAATAACACGTCATCTACATATATTAAAACTTGACTTCCCCTTAGGGGTTGAAACTTAGCCATGCTTGCACTCATTACTTGAGAATAGATAGTTGGACTTTCACAATAACCTTGAGGCAATGTAGTATAAGTGTATCTTTTGCCTCCAAAGGTGAATGCGAACCAATATTGACTATTTTTATCTATAGGTACAGAGAAAAACGCATTACTGATATCCACTACAGTAAATACTTTAGCATCTGCGGTCTCATGGGGTGGTTTATTAGGAACATCGAGGGAATAGAAATAGTGTGATAGTCCTATCCCTCAGAGAACGAAAAAGTCTCCCTTCTGTAGTTCTGCTTTCTCTTTTAACTACAATTCGCCCTTCTCGCATAGGCACCAAAGCCAATCCTAATAACAACAACACATCTCTCCCAAGGAGGTTAACTGGTCATTCTGCAAACATCAGAATTGATAGATGGCAAGACAAGCCATCTGGATCTCATAGCCACACTGGCTCAGACTCTTCAACTTCAGTTAACTTCCCGCTCGCAGATCTTACTACTACAACATTGCCATTAATTTTAACCTGTGGTACACCTTCCCTACAGGTAGTTCTGCAAGCTCCTGTGTCACACAAAAACGTAATAAATTTTCCATTTACCAACAATCTTACTTCAGGTTTCACATCATCCATTGAGAGTAAATCTTGTAAATTTAAAAGGTCTCCATTTATCTTATCCTGTTCACTCTCCTGATAACACTTTGCCTGCCATTCTTGGCCTAGTCAGGCTGAATTATACTTTCTTTCTGGACAATCTTTGGCTTCTTTACTGCAACTCCAACAATAGAAAGGGTTTATGTTCTGTCTATAATCTCCCCTTCCTGCTCCTCCTCTTCTTGCTCCTCCTTCTGCTCAACTTCTTCCTATCTCCACATAATTTGCTCTTCACCTAAAGCGTTGAGTAACTCTATCAATAAGGCGTCTTACCCGAGTAGTCAATTCACTATCAGCATGTGCCAACACCACATTATTGTTATTTAGGGGACTCCAATCCCCTCTCACATAATGCCAATCAGGCCCCAACACAGTCATATCCAAATCTGCTGTACATCTTCACCTTCTTCCTTATCTCTAACTTCCCTTCACTTAACTGGCCCTGTTTCATCATCCTCTTTTCTTTGAAACATCAACTGTCTATTTCTTCAATGGACATTTTCTAGTTAAGTGTCCTTTTTTACTGCAACGCCAACAACACAATACTCCTTCGGGCATCTTTGCCTACACTCCTACTTACCCTCACTCTACTTTATGCTTTCTTAATTCTTACTTTTTCATGGTAACTTCCTATTTGTGCTTTTCTTGACAGGCTTATTTCTTAAAAAATTATATATATATATATATCTCATTACTGAGTTTTAACAATTTCCAACTAGTTTATTTCATTATTATATTATTCTCCTTCCTTACGTATACTCATTACTTTGTACAAAGATTATACTTCTCTATTTTCTATGTTCTAGGGACGTCTCCCCAAGTTTTAATATTTATTACATTTTAGTATCTTTTAGTTGCTTCTCTTAGTATCTCTATCCGTACGTCCTTAATTTTACCAGGATCCTGGGTTTCAACATATTTCCAATCTTTTGAGTCTATTTCTTACTTTTTAGTTTACTCACTTCTTCCCCATTTTAGTAATTTTAGTCCAGTTATTCAACACCTAGGGTGTTCTAAGAACTGGTTTCTTGTTAGTAGGACAGCAAGAAAATTTCCTGTTGTGGTAATTCTCACTTCAACTCTTTCGAGTGGAGAATTCTTGCCTTTGCATCCACAAGAGGTTTGCTGTTTACAATCCTACTATTTTGGTATGAAATGAAGATACAAGGTATTTCATTTCCACTCACACTCTCATTCACTCACGTACGTTTCACTGAGTCTTACAGGACACCGTTGTCCACTAGGCCTATTTCACTTTACACGGAATTTGTCGGACTCCGTCGTCCCTCGTTTACCTGATAGTGACTAGTATTCTCAGGGTTTTTATCACAACGCGCAAAGACCCTCAGTCAATCGCTTGTGTTTAACAAACTCTAACTCACCACTGTTGTCTTTCTCCTCTCTGACTACCGTCAACCTTCAGATCCCAACAGGCGGGCAAAAAACCAGTCCTGGAAAAGGATCTTTATAATTTGCCGTGGCCACGGTCTTCCTGGGGTCTACCAGCCTGCTGGGATCCTTAAGTCTGTTGGTATCCGGCTCGAAGGACCAAGTTAATGTCAGGTTCAGGCAACCTAAAACACTTAAAATATCAGACAAAGGAGAGAAGACAACAAGATTAGAGTTTCTACTTGCAAGGAGAACGGACAGAGACTTGCTCAGTATACAATCTCCAACCCGCTCTGAGCAAACCTTGCCGAACCCTTTCTATTTATTGGTTTCAGGATTTCCCTAATTTACATAGTCATTTTTGCTCTAAGGAGTGGGGGTCACAAGTCGGTCACACACACTTTAAAGATTTTCTGATCAGAGTCACAAGTTGATCCATGATGGTCACACACTTCCAGGACTTCCTGAGCAGGGTCACAAGTTTGTCAAAGGCCCTGAAAAACAACTTTAAAACAGCATGCTTGTATACTATAAAGTTGAATGATTATAGAAAGGGGTAAATATGAGATAACTTATATACAATAATTCCAACACTATCTATCTATCTATCGATCGATCTATCGATCTATCGATCTATCGATCTATCTATCGATCTATCGATCTATCTATCTATCTATCTATCTATCTATCTATCTATCTATCTATCTATCTATCTATCTATCTATCGATCTATCTATCGATGTATCGATCTATCTATCTATCGATGTATCGATCTATCTATCTATCTATCTATCTATCTGTCTCCATATCTATCTATCTATCAATCTATCTATCTATCCATCTATCTATCTATGTATCTATCTATGTATCTATCTATCTTAATTTCATTAGACTAAATGATTATTAATTATCAAATCATTACTTTGAAAGGCACCTGGCAGACCTTCACACACACACAGACACACACAAACATAAATGTGCATTTATCTATTGATGTATCTATCTATCTATCTATCTATCTATCTATCTATCTATCTATCTATCTATCTATCTATCTATCTATCTATCTATCTATCTATCTTAATTTCATTAGACTAAATGATTATTAATTATCAAATCATTACTTTGAAAGGCACTTGGCAGACCTTCACACACACACAGACACACACAAACATAAGTATTTATCTACCTATCTATCTATCTATCTATCTATCTATCTATCTATCTATCTATCTATCTATCTATCTATCTATCTATCTATCTATCTATCTATCTATCTATCTATCTATCTATCTATCTATCTATCTATCTATCTATCTATTTGTCACAGTACTGTAGTGATGGTTGATTTGGAAGACCTTTGACTCAATTAATATGAAGAAATGACTAGAAATTAGAAATGAAAAGCATCCGCCTACTGAAACCCTTACATGTGAAAATCATGATTTTCTCAGGTCAAAGGTCATTATGTGAGTGATGGCACCCAGGTTAATTTTATAACACTAAATGATTACTAATTCTCAAATCTGTACTTTGAAAGGCACCTGGCAGACCTTCACTGACACACAGACACACACAAACATAAATGTGTATCTATCTATCTATCGATGTATCTATCTATCTATCTATCTATCTATCTCTCTCTATATCTATCTATCTATCTATATATCTATCTATGTATCTATCTATGTATCTATCTATCTATCTATCTATCTATCTATCTATCTATCTATCTATCTATCTATCTATCTATCGATGTATCTATCTATCTATCTAAAATCATGACCTGGCAGACCTTCACACACACACAGACACACACAAACATAAATGTGTATCTATCTATCTATCGATGTATGTATCTATCTATCTCTCTCTATATCTATCTATCTATCTATATATCTATCTATGTATCTATCTATCTATCTATCTATCTATCTATCTATCTATCTATCTATCTATCTATCTATCTATCTATCGATGTATCTATCTATCTATCTATCTATCTATCTATCTATCTATCTATCTATCTATCTATCTATCTATCTATCTATCTATTTGTCACAGTACTGTAGTGATGGTTGATTTGGAAGACCTTTGACTCAATTAATATGAAGAAATGACTAGAAATTAGAAATGAAAAGCATCCGCCTACTGAAACCCTTACATGTGAAAATCATGATTTTCTCAGGTCAAAGGTCATTATGTGAGTGATGGCACCCAGGTTAATTTTATAACACTAAATGATTACTAATTCTCAAATCTGTACTTTGAAAGGCACCTGGCAGACCTTCACACACACACAGACACACACAAACATAAATGTGTATCTATCGATGTATCTATCGATGTATCTATCTATCTATCTATCTATCTATCTATGTATCTATCTATCTGTCTATCGATCTATCGATCTATCTATCGATGTATCTATCTATCTATCTATCTATCGATGTATCTATCTATCTATCTATCTATCTATCTATCTATTATGTATCTATCTATCTGTCTATCGATCTATCGATCTATCTATCGATGTATCGATCTATCTATCTATCTATCTATCTGTCTCTATATCTATCTATCTATCAATCTATCTATCTATCCATCTATCTATCTATGTATCTATCTATGTATCTATCTATCTTAATTTCATTAGACTAAATGATTATTAATTCTCAAATCATTACTTTGAAAGGCACCTGGCAGACCTTCACACACACACAGACACACACAAACATAAATGTGCATCTATCTATCGATGTATCTATCTATCTATCTATCTATCTATCTATCTATCTATCTATCTATCTATCTATCTATTTGTCACAGTACTGTAGTGATGGTTGATTTGGAAGACCTTTGACTCAATTAATATGAAGAAATGACTAGAAATTAGAAATGAAAAGCATCCGCCTACTGAAACCCTTACATGTGAAAATCATGATTTTCTCAGGTCAAAGGTCATTATGTGAGTGATGGCACCCAGGTTAATTTTATAACACTAAATGATTACTAATTCTCAAATCTGTACTTTGAAAGGCACCTGGCAGACCTTCACTGACACACAGACACACACAAACATAAATGTGTATCTATCTATCTATCGATGTATCTATCTATCTATCTATCTATCTATCTCTCTCTATATCTATCTATCTATCTATATATCTATCTATGTATCTATCTATGTATCTATCTATCTATCTATCTATCTATCTATCTATCTATCTATCTATCTATCTATCTATCTATCTATCTATCTATCGATGTATCTATCTATCTATCTAAAATCATGACCTGGCAGACCTTCACACACACACAGACACACACAAACATAAATGTGTATCTATCTATCTATCGATGTATGTATCTATCTATCTATCTATCTCTCTCTATATCTATCTATCTATCTATATATCTATCTATGTATCTATCTATGTATCTATCTATCTATCTATCTATCTATCTATCTATCTATCTATCTATCTATCTATCTATCTATCGATGTATCTATCTATCTATCTATCTATCTATCTATCTATCTATCTATCTATCTATCTATCTATTTGTCACAGTACTGTAGTGATGGTTGATTTGGAAGACCTTTGACTCAATTAATATGAAGAAATGACTAGAAATTAGAAATGAAAAGCATCCGCCTACTGAAACCCTTACATATGAAAATCATGATTTTCTCAGGTCAAAGGTCATTATGTGAGTGATGGCAGCCAGGTTAATTTTATAACACTAAATGATTACTAATTCTCAAATCTGTACTTTGAAAGGCACCTGGCAGACCTTCACACACACACAAACACACACAAACATAAATGTGTATCTATCTATCTATCAATGTATCTATCTATCTATCTATCTATCTATCTATCTATCTATCTATCTATCTATCTATCTATCTATCTATGTATCTATCTATCTGTCTATCGATCTATCGCTCTATCTATCGATGTATCTATCTATCGATATATCTATCAATCTATCTATCTATCTATATATCTATCTATCTATCTCTCTCTATATCTATCTATCTATCTATTTGTCACAGTACTGTAGTGATGGTTGATTTGGAAGACCTTTGACTCAATTAATATGAAGAAATGACTAGAAATTAGAAATGAAAATCATCCGCCTACTGAAACCCTTACATGTGAAAATCATGATTTTCTCAGGTCAAAGGTCATTATGTGAGTGATGGCACCCAGGTTAATTTTATAACACTAAATGATTACTAATTCTCAAATCTGTACTTTGAAAGGCACCTGGCAGACCTTCACACACACACAGACACACACAAACATAAATGTGTATCTATCGATGTATCTATCTATCTATCTATCTATCTCTCTCTATATCTATCTATCTATCTATATATCTATCTATGTATCTATCTATCTATCTATCTATCTATCTATCTATCTATCTATCTATCTATCTATCTATCTATCGATGTATGTATCTATCTATCTATCTATCTCTCTCTATATCTATCTATCTATCTATATATCTATCTATGTATCTATCTATGTATCTATCTATCTATCTATCTATCTATCTATCTATCTATCTATCTATCGATGTATCTATCTATCTATCTATCTATCTATCTATCTATCTATCTATCTATCTATCTATCTATCTATTTGTCACAGTACTGTAGTGATGGTTGATTTGGAAGACCTTTGACTCAATTAATATGAAGAAATGACTAGAAATTAGAAATGAAAAGCATCCGCCTACTGAAACCCTTACATGTGAAAATCATGATTTTCTCAGGTCAAAGGTCATTATGTGAGTGATGGCACCCAGGTTAATTTTATAACACTAAATGATTACTGTTAGGGAATTTTCCATCATTAATATGCACTGGGTCAAACTAGGCTTTGCGGTCATCGCAAGGCCTCACCAAATCTTGAGTACAGACACTGTCTCCCCTTGAGATAGTGGTAAACAGTGAGTCTGCTCCTTTTGGGGAAAACAGGAGGCATTCTGATAGTGTTGCTATAGCAGCCGAGGTCAGATATGTGTTTGACTGTTTTCCCTGAATGGAGTAGAGGCAACTGCAGTCAAGAGTTTTGATATAGTGTTGGATGTAGGACAAAGGTCCTGAGTGTTGTCTAAGCAATGTTTTGTCTATAGACCAGTACACTAAATTCTGTATATTGTAGATGTGTTGGATCTGTCCATATTTGGGCATGACTCAACCTTGGGCATTATCTGTGTGGTTTAAAGTCTATCCCGGAGGAGAGAAGCTTCAGAATATGAAGGAAGCGTCAGTAGCATGTAATGTGTACTGATCATTCGCTCATTTCTCCTTGGCCAAGAAAATAAACCTTTTCAATACAAGACATCTGAGGACTCCTGTCTACTCCCTCCATTGTTATATGGGCTGCATAATTAAAATCACTATCAAACTGGCGTCACCGGAACAGGATCTCAACATAACAACGACTGGGTAAGTGCAAATTTTATGAATTTATGCCTTACCATGTCGTTGTTTGACGAGATCAAAATAAAAGAACCTTTTTGATTTTAATTTTGCAAACTGACAAAAGTAAGAAAGCCCATCAATTGGCACTGATCACAGACATATCCATTTGACTAAAACATGGATACTGTATCCGAATCAGTGTGATTGACAACGATTGGTTGTAATAGCAGAGTGTGTGGTGTTGGAGGGTCAGGAGGGGTGGGTGTTTTCGACCCCTCGTAGGGCCACATTGTGGCTGTTTTTGGTTTCTGGGCCAGCTTCGGGCTGAGCTCGACACAGAGGGACCCGCATGAGATTTAAGCTGTAAGAAAAGACGTTTTCGGGGATAGTAATTGGCTCTACCTCGCTTAAATCAAGATTGCGGACTATCTGCTCTGTGTCCTTTGGGAAACATGGCTCGGTTTGAGCCTTGGCGCCGGTAATTTTGTGTATACACGTATATTCTAAGCTTCAAACCAACACTGCTGCTATTGTAAAAGAGGAGTTGGAGTCCTAGATGCTGTTGAAATCGTATGTTTTATCTGATGTTGTAAAGTGATAAAAATGGGCATGATACGTCCAGCGCAGGTGGTAGTTTGGAGTCTAAAACCACACAAATTGATTCAACAAAATTTAGAAGACAGAGAGACTGTCAAACAGTAAGAAACACCAGTGAAAATGTGGAACAGACAAATACATCACCCAGAGTTACTAGACAGAGACAACAGGCTGACACAGGGTCAGGTTTCCTTAATGCTCCTAAAATAATGATTGGGGAGACAGCTGTTTGCAAACCATGGACACCTGCTGAAATTTTGGATTTAGCCAGAAAGTCTCCAAATCCAATAGCACAGGCTGAGAAGTACTGGCTGTGGTTGTCTCAAACATGTAAGGTGTATAACGGTCTGATACCTGATGTCCAAATGTTGCTTGAATTTACATATGGCACTCATTGGCCTCTGTGTAAGGATGAATTTGTTTTCCCTGATGCAACGGAGGATGGCCAGTGGCCGCAAGTCAGACCTATGAGTGTTTGGATGAACAATGAAGCTAAAACAGCAATAACAAAATGTGCTAAAACGCAGTGTGATTTCTCAGAAGTGGTTGACTGTGTTCAAGGTCTTAATGAGGATGTGCCTGAATTTCTTCAGCGATTTATGCAAGTGTGGGATAATAATGCTGGAATGAAACGAGAGGAGAATGCTCTCTTTGCCATTCACATTTTGCTGCAAAATATGAAACCACAAATTTCCACAGCATACAAACTGTCAGCCCCAGATTGGCAAAGAATAGGTTGGAAAACAACAAAAGGCAAGCTGATGGATATGTACAGGAGTGGTATTTTCACTACTGAAAAATCCACTTCTAGGTCTAAACAGATGGTGCAACAGGCACCATATCAGAGTGGAGAGCAGCCCACACACAGAAAGTACAACAAAAAGAAATCAAATTGTCGCAGATGTGGAAGAAAGGGACACTGGGCCAAAGAGTGTCAAAGTAATCCCATAAATCCAAACCAGCTTCGCCTCACATACGAACCCCAACAGGCGCCCCAATATTCTCAACAGCCGAACCCTTACTCTCCTCCTCCCCATCCTCCTCCTCCTAACACACACACACCTCAGCCGGCTGCGCACACATTGCAGACATATTACAATCAAGCATAGGGAGGCCATGGAGAGATAGGATCAGAACAACCAATTCACATTCAAGCTGCAACTATTCAAATTTCCAAAAATTCCTCTGAGGATCCAATGATGTCAGTTCAAGTTAATGGTAATAATGTTGATATTTTGGTGGACAGTGGAGCAACTATCTCCACAGTAAAATCTTCTGAGCATGTGTGCACTCCGACCTCTAGATTTATCACAACAGTCGGAGTCTCTGGCATTCCTAATGAAGAGCCATTATCACATCAAGCTGAGATAAGCGTAGAAGGCACAAATGTACAGCACTCTTTTCTGATATCTGAAAAGAGCCCAATTAACCTCATGGGGCGAGATTTGCTTTGTAAGCTACATGCAACAATTCACTGCACCCCTGAAGGACTGTTTTTAACTCTACCTGATCACAGAGCAGCCCAAGCATTTCAGTTTTTGCAATCCTCTGTTGATTGTTTGTACTGTTGGACATTGCCAAATTTTAACATGTCTTCTATGTTCACAGTGCCCAACATTCAGAAAATTGCCACAACATCACCAGCATGTGCATCATTGATGTCTGCCATGAGGCCTCTCCTGACGTGTCATTGCACGGCAGCCTTTAACCCTTTGGAACAGTATAAGGTATTGGCTAATGATTTCCTAAACAAACAAGAGGGGTTGGAGAGTGAGCAATGTTTGTTTGTTGGTCCGCAGGGGTGCGCTATTCCAATCCGACTGTCTGACACACAACATACACTGTTTGATGTTAAAGATTCATTTCCACACATCACTGTTGCTGTTGCGCCCGGAAAAGAGGCAAAACATCTTGGTAAAATGGTGGCTCGATGCCAAGCACTGAGAGGAGCTGTAACAGCCTCTCAAAACCAAACAATAATACACTTGGGCGAGGAACTGTATTTGTTATCATTAAGTGAGAACACTCAGTTACCAGAGAGCACATTTGTTTTGTTTCAGCCACCTCACCCTGCAGAATATGGGCCTCCATCAGAGTTATCAGAGGTTCCCTCATATTTATGGGCAAAACATAAAAATCATGTAGGTTTTGTGAATTCGGCTCCACCTCATAAAGTCACACTCAAACCAAATGTCACATTGCCGGCTATCAGACAGTACAACTTGCCTCATAGAGCCATTACTGGAATTGAAACAGTTATTCAATCTCTATTGGATCAAAATGTACTGGTGCAAACTTCCAGTCCATGCAACACACCCATTTTGCCCATCCCGAAACCAAATCGTCCAGCTGAATGGAGATTTGTGCAAGATTTGCAGGCTATTAATAATATTGTCGTGCCCACAGCTCCCATTGTGCCAGACACTAATTCGATTTTAGCCTCGTTACCATCCAATTCAACCCACTACACAGTCATTGATCTATGTTCAGCTTTTTTCTCTATACCGTTGCATCCAGATAGCCAGTATCTGTTTGCATTCACGTTCAAAGGCAAACAGTATACATGGCGGCGTTTGCCACAGGGTTATGTTGAGAGTCCAACAGTGTACGCAGCAGCGGTAAAAAGAGACCTTGATGACCTCCACTTCCCAGGGGGTTCAACACTTCTGCAGTACGCAGATGATCTTTTGATAGCCTCTCCATCCGAGGAAGCTTGTCGAACTGATTCAATCTTGCTCCTGCAGAGGTTAGCTGAGTGTGGACATAGAGCATCACTGCCCAAACTGCAATTTTGCCGATCTGAGGTCACATATTTGGGTCACCTCCTGAAGGATGGACAGCGCCTCCTATCACCAGAAAGGGTGAAACTGCTGGTCAACATGCCTCCCCCCAGAACTAAGAAGGGCATGCTTTCATTCTTAGGGATGGCGAACTATTGCAGACACTGGATTTATGAGTATGCGGCTATGGACTCTGTATTGCGAGCAGCCACACTACAGTCAGCTCCCACTGCAGTTCAATGGACTGATGACATGCAAAAAGCTTTTCAGAACTTAAAGCATGCTCTCACCATGGCTCCAGCATTAGGATTGCCGGACTATCATCAGCCGTTCCATCTACACGTACATGAGAGAGAAGGCTTTGCTACAGGCATTCTAGTACAAAAACATGGGTCTCACTACCGTCCTGTTGCGTACTATTCGTCTCGACTGACCCCTGTAGTCCTTGGTATGCCGGGTTGCCTGAGAGCGGTGGCTGCAGTTGCTATTCTGCTTGATAAGTCCGCTCCCATTGTACTGGCTCATGACTGTGTCGTGCACGTTCCGCATGCAGTATTACACATTTTAAACACATCAGCTACTCAACACATGACAGCAGCTAGACGTTCAGGTTATGAGGCAACTATCCTTTCCAGCCCACACATAACTTTAAAGCGCTCACCCCCCTTAAATCCAGCCACTCTCCTTCCACTGATTGACACAACTGAAATTGAGCATGATTGCATTGCTACTATTGATATGTGTACATCACCAAGGCCAGACCTATTGCAGACACCAATACCTAACTCTGAGATGATTCTTTACACTGATGGGTCAGCTAGCAGACCATCTGACAATGTTCACCTAGCGGGCTATGCAGTAGTAAATGATTGGGAGGTTTTAGAAGCACGAGCTCTGCCTCCTGGCACTTCAGCGCAGGCAGCAGAACTATATGCTCTCACTAGGGCCTGTATTATCGCTTCTGGTAAAACTGCCACCATCTACACAGATTCACGATATGCTTTTGGTGTAGCTCATGATTTCGGTCAATTATGGAAAATCAGAGGGTTTGTGTCATCGTCTGGCAAGCCATTACAACATCACACGTTGGTAAATGACCTGCTAGACGCCATTATGCGCCCGTTCCAGCTTGCAATTGTGAAATGTGCTGCTCACAGTCAGGAAAATGATCCTGTTTCACGAGGAAATGCAATGGCTGATTTCGCAGCCAAACAAGCAGCAACTTCCTCTTCCTCCATGGTACGTCAGTGTGCCTCCACACAGCCTGTCCATCCATTTTCACTACCCTCCGTTAATGATGTCGTGATGTTGCAAAATCACGCTGATGATAAGGAGCGTAGTCTTTGGTTGAGAAAAGGTTGTACAGTTGATGCGGAGTCTAGCTTGTGGCTCCACCCTGATGGTCGACCAGTTTGTCCTCGAGCTCTCCTACATGTTCTGGCACGTGTTACACACGGACCAGCACATGTCGGAAGAGGGGTGATCAATGATGTTATTCGCTCACAATGGTTTGCACCGGGTATCACACAGGTCTCACAAACTCTTGTTGAAAGTTGCTTGATATGCCAACAGACCAGAAAACAGAACAGCACTGTGCGACATGACCATTTAGAACCCCCATCAGGTCCATTTGTAAATATGCAAATAGATTTTGCACATATGCCCAGTTGTCGAGGCTACAAGTATTTGTTAGTCATAACTGATCGATTTTCAAAGTGGGTTGAATGCTTCCCAACCAGGAAAGAAGATGCCAGAACTGTTGTGAAATGTCTTCTAAGGGAAGTAATCCCAAGATTTGGGGTGCCACAGGGAATAGATAGTGACAGATGTCCAGCTTTTGTATCACACATCACAAAGGGACTGTCAGCTATCTTAGGATTCAAGTGGCAGTTACATGTTCCTTATCACCCACAAAGTTCAGGACAAGTTGAAAGGATGAATGCAACTATCAAAGAAAGACTGACTAAAACGGTAATGGCGACGGGTCTGAAATGGCCTGACGCCCTACCTCTGGTGTTGTATTCAATTCGAAGTGCACCAAACGCAACCACAGGACTTAGTCCTCATGAAGTGTTGATGGGGAGGCCAATGTCCACAGGGACAAGCCCCCCTTTAACTCCACACAAAACTACCTTGCTCTGGACGGATGAGTTCATGACTGATTATGTGAAAAAACTAACAGAGATTTTGAGAAAATATCATTTGCAGGTATCCGAAAGGCTCCCCAAACCATCAGAGGAACCAATTCATCCTTTTAAGGAGGGTGACTATGTACTAATCAAATCTCTGGAAAAAGTGTCTTTGTCTCCTAGGTGGAAAGGACCGTACCAGGTGCTGCTGACAACCAGGACAGCTTTAAAGGTTGAAGGAAAGGCAGAATGGATTCATGCCACAAGGTACAGACTTGCCCCCCCAGCTGCCGGAGAGGATGTGCAGGTCAATTGCAGGTAATCAGACGATTACTCATATTTTCACTCCTGCTAGGTGGACTGGGCCAAGTTACAGGTCTGAAAGTTTCAGGAGATGGAGAGCAGGGAGGCTTCTCTGCTCATGATACAGTCGTAGTTACAGAGTCCTCAAAGAGGGGGTGCCCTCTGCGGGAGAGCCCTGGAGAAACAAACCAGGTAATAGACTCTGAATGCAAGGACGGAGTAATTCATTTTTTGAAGCTCAGTAGCAACAAATATGGCACATGAAACTGCATTAGGTATAAAGGAAGTACATGTTAACCATGGGTTTAATTTTGGAGATTTTTCAGGTATCTTCGGGCCATGGGGGTCCAACCTGATCAAGCTTTTGACTACACTGCTGGTCATCATTCTCCTCCTCATCCTCCTCTGTGCCTGTATGAGTTGGCTGATTAAGCTGATGGTGAAGAAGACCACTAAATCCGTCATTCAAGCACCCCAGGTGTGTACAACTGTTGACACAAATGTTAACAATAATGTGACAATGAGATATTATGATTATCGAGGCTTTGAGGAGTGGATACAGCGTCTTGGGCTGGATGACCTCTCCCTGGAGGATGATGACGAGGAGGAGGAGACCTCAGGTCTGTAAGCAAAAGTATTTAGTTTAATGAATCAGGGAGTCAGATAGTGGGAGGCGTGATGTGTCTGAGTGTTAAACTGAGGCAGATGCGTATCACCTGCTGTCTGCGGATGAAACTCAGAGGCTTCTGTGTGTTCATGTACTCCTTGTTTTATTTTCGTTTCAGGGTTTCATTGTTTTAACGATTCCAGATTTTATTGTGTGTTCCAAATTTCAAGATAACTATTAATCACTTTAATCATTTTTGTTTAATGAAGTACAGTTAAACATTTCTCTAGTTTGAATAAGCAGAGTCATTTCTTTGTTTAGTTTATAGAGAATGTTGTATGTGATTTTGATTTCATAAATGTGTATTTGAATGCAATGAAAAAGAGAAAACTGCAACTGATGAAGAGGATGAGATGGATGAAGGATTCAAGGCCACCATGCTTCGAAAGTGCTAGTAACCTCTCCATGGTGGTGACCCTCGACTGTACGTTAAGTACATGGGTTGAAGACTCGTCAGTGCATAAATTAAATGTGTGACAATGATTAAAATTGTTAATGTGATTTAACTTTTCCTTTTCAGGGATGAAATGAGTATTTAGCTGTATTGCTGTAATCACATGTGTATGTATGTACCACCTTTCAAAGTGTAAGGTTTCCTAATAGGATAAGATAAGGTAAACCATAGGTCTTGTTACCTCCATACCATCGAGGCGTGGCCTTAAGCACCTTGCTAGACTAGGAGTAGTTAGCACAGGGTTCTTGTTTGCTTTTTCAGGATCTTTAGGGAAATATAGCTTCTGTGAGATAGGTGCATATGACTCATGACGTCTGTCCTGAGCGCCTTTAATACTTCAGTATTATAGGGGTTCTTCATTCCTTTGAGGGTGAGCTTCACAACTGCCCTTGTTGGCCGGAAGGCAGAACTCATGTGTCATGTGACAGAATAGGCATGTGGTACATAAGAGGGGAATTGTTATGATTTGCATGAAATGTTTTTCAATGATTTTCATGAAATGTTTTAAATTCATTTTATTTTCCCTAGGGACATTAATTGTAATGGAATGATGTTACTGTGTGAGTTTATGTTTTCAATACTATTTGATTGTCTTATGTGACTTTTGTGGATTTGTACTGTAGATGCTGCTTCTGTTCTGAGGTACTCCGTGGGTAGTCTTGCCACTGTAATGTCTAGAGTATGGGTAGTCAGTATTGATCTCCTGATCAATAAGAGGGGATTGTTAGGGAATTTTCCATCATTAATATGCACTGGGTCAAACTAGGCTTTGCGGTCATCGCAAGGCCTCACCAAATCTTGAGTACAGACACTGTCTCCCCTTGAGATAGTGGTAAACAGTGAGTCTGCTCCTTTTGGGGAAAACAGGAGGCATTCTGATAGTGTTGCTATAGCAGCCGAGGTCAGATATGTGTTTGACTGTTTTCCCTGAATGGAGTAGAGGCAACTGCAGTCAAGAGTTTTGATATAGTGTTGGATGTAGGACAAAGGTCCTGAGTGTTGTCTAAGCAATGTTTTGTCTATAGACCAGTACACTAAATTCTGTATATTGTAGATGTGTTGGATCTGTCCATATTTGGGCATGACTCAACCTTGGGCATTATCTGTGTGGTTTAAAGTCTATCCCGGAGGAGAGAAGCTTCAGAATATGAAGGAAGCGTCAGTAGCATGTAATGTGTACTGATCATTCGCTCATTTCTCCTTGGCCAAGAAAATAAACCTTTTCAATACAAGACATCTGAGGACTCCTGTCTACTCCCTCCATTGTTATATGGGCTGCATAATTAAAATCACTATCAATTACTAATTCTCAAATCTGTACTTTGAAAGGCACC
>NC_070601.1:15958710-15986210 GCF_027409825.1 Scomber japonicus
ATAAAGCCATAAAGAGTTAGTTGTAATCCATTCTCTTAGCAGAACACATAGAAAGGTTGATTTCTAAACACAATTCGTTCAATGTGATGAATTCTGATATATCTGAGTGTTGTAGTGTATCTCCAACGAAAATAAATGATTCAGTGATTAGTTGAATGAACTTGCTGAGAACAGACGAATAAAGCCATAAAAAGTTAGTTGTAATCCATTCTCTTAGCAGAACACATAGAAAGGTTGATTTCTAAACACAATTCGTTCAATGTGATGAATTCTGATATATCTGTAGTGTATCTCCAACGAAAATACATGATTCAGTGATTAGTTGCATGAACTTGCTGAGAACAGACGAATAAAGCCATAAAAAGTTAGTTGTAATCCATTTCTTAGCAGAACCCATAGAAAGGTTGATTTCTAAACACAATTCGTTCAATGTGATGAATTCTGATATATCTGAGTGTTGTAGTGTATCTCCAACGAAAATACATGATTCAGTGATTAGTCGCATGAACTTGCTGAGAACAGACGAATAAAGGCATAAAAAGTTAGTTGTAATCAATTTTCTTAGCAGAACACATAGAAAGGTTGATTTCTAAACACATTAGTTCAATGTGATGAATTCTGATATATCTGAGTGTTGTAGTGTATCTCCAACGAGAATAAGTAATTTAGTGATTTGTTGCATGAACTTGATGAGAAAAGACGAATAAAGCCATAAAAAGTTAGTTGTAATCCATTTCTTAGCAGAACACATAGAAAGGTTGATTTCTAAACACAATTAGTTCAATGTGATGAATTCTGATATATCTGTAGTGTATCTCCAACGAAAATACATGATTCAGTGATTAGTTGCATGAACTTGCTGAGAAAAGACGAATAAAGCCATAAAAAGTTAGTTGTAATCCATTTTCTTAGCAGAACACATAGAAAGGTTGATTTCTAAACACAATTCGTTCAATGTGATGAATTCTGATATATCTGAGTGTTGTAGTGTATCTCCAACGAAAATACATGATTCAGTGATTAGTCGCATGAACTTGCTGAGAACAGACGAATAAAGCCATAAAAAGTTAGTTGTAATCCATTTCTTAGCAGAACACATAGAAAGGTTGATTTCTAAACACAATTAGTTCAATGTGATGAATTCTGATATATCTGAGTGTTGTAGTGTATCTCCAACGAAAATACATGATTCAGTGATTAGTCGCATGAACTTGCTGAGAACAGACGAATAAAGCCATAAAAAGTTAGTTGTAATCCATTTTCTTAGCAGAACACATAGAAAGGTTGATTTCTAAACACAATTCGTTCAATGTGATGAATTCTGATATATCTGAGTGTTGTAGTGTATCTCCAACGAGAATAAGTGATTTAGTGATTTGTTGCATGAACTTGATGAGAAAAGACGAATAAAGCCATAAAAAGTTAGCTGTAATCCATTTCTTAGCAGAACACATAGAAAGGTTGATTTCTAAACACAATTAGTTCAATGTGATGAATTCTGATATATCTGTAGTGTATCTCCAACGAAAATACATGATTCAGTGATTAGTTGCATGAACTTGCTGAGAACAGACGAATAAAGCCATAAAAAGTTAGTTGTAATCCATTTCGTAGCAGAACCCATAGAAAGGTTGATTTCTAAACACAATTCGTTCAATGTGATGAATTCTGATATATCTGAATGTTGTTGTGTATCTCCAACGAGAATAAGTGATTTAGTGATTAGTTGCATGAACTTGATGAGAAAAGACGAATAAAGCCATAAAAAGTTAGTTGTAATCCATTTCTTAGCAGAACACATAGAAAGGTTGATTTCTAAACACAATTCGTTCAATGTGATGAATTCTGATATATCTGAGTGTTGTAGTGTATCTCCAACGAAAATACATGATTCAGTGATTAGTCGCATGAACTTGCTGAGAACAGACGAATAAAGCCATAAAAAGTTAGTTGTAATCCATTTCTTAGCAGAACACATAGAAAGGTTGATTTCTAAACACAATTAGTTCAATGTGATGAATTCTGATATATCTGTAGTGTATCTCCAACGAAAATACATGATTCAGTGATTAGTTGCATGAACTTGCTGAGAACAGACGAATAAAGCCATAAAAAGTTAGTTGTAATCCATTTCGTAGCAGAACCCATAGAAAGGTTGATTTCTAAACACAATTCGTTCAATGTGATGAATTCTGATATATCTGAATGTTGTTGTGTATCTCCAACGAGAATAAGTGATTTAGTGATTAGTTGCATGAACTTGATGAGAAAAGACGAATAAAGCCATAAAAAGTTAGTTGTAATCCATTTCTTAGCAGAACCCACAGAATGATTGATTTCTAAACACAATTAGTTCAATGTGATGAATTCTGATATATCTGAATGTTGTTGTGTATCTCCAACGAGAATAAGTGATTTAGTGATTAGTTGAATGAACTTGCTGAGAACAGACGAATAAAGCCATAAAAAGTTAGTTGTAATCCATTCTCTTAGCAGAACACATAGAAAGGTTGATTTCTAAACACAATTCGTTCAATGTGATGAATTCTGATATATCTGAGTGTTGTAGTGTATCTCCAACGAAAATAAATGATTCAGTGATTAGTTGCATGAACTTGCTGAGAACAGACGAATAAAGCCATAAAAAGTTAGTTGTAATCCATTCTCTTAACAGAACCCATAGAAAGGTTGATTTCTAAACACAATTAGTTCAATGTGATGAATTCTGATATATCTGAGTGTTGTAGTGTATCTCCAACGAGAATAAATGATTCAGTGATTAGTTGCATGAACTTGCTGAGAACAGACGAATAAAGCCATAAAAAGTTAGTTGTAATCCATTTTTTAGCAGAACACATAGAAAGGTTGATTTCTAAATACAATTAGTTCAATGTGATGAATTCTGAAATATCTGAGTGTTTCAGTTTATGACCAAACAGAATACAAGTGATTCAGTGATTAGTTGCATCAACTGGCTGAGAACAGACGAATTAATCCATAAAAGTTAGTTTGTAATACAATATTTTAGCAGAACCTATAGAAAGGTTGATTTCTAAACACAACTACACACTATAAAAAACTACACACTATACACAACTACACAAATACATACTGCAATACACACACACAAAAACAATATACACAGCTACACAACTACACACTATACACAACTACACAACTACAAACTATACAAAACTACACAACTACACACTGAAATACACACACACAAACACAATATACACAACTACAAAACTACACATTATACACAACTACATAATTACACAACTACACACTATACACAACTACACAACTACACACTATACACAACTACACAATTACACACTGCAATACACACACACAATATTCACAACTACACACTGCAATACACAAACACTATACACTACTACACACTGCAATACACACACACACAATATACACAACTACACACTATACACAGCTACACAACTACACACTGCAATACACACACACAAAAACAATATACACACCTACACAAATACACACTATACACAACTACACAACTACACACTATACACAAATACACAATTACACGACTACACAATATACACAACTACACAACTACACACTATACACAACTACACAAATACACACTGCAATACACACACAATATAAACAACTACGCACTGCAATACACACACACACTATACACAACTACACACTGCAATACACACAAACAAACACAATATACACAACTACACACTATACACAACTACACACTGCAATACACACAGACTATACACAACTACACACTGCAATATACACAACTACACACTATACACAACTACACAACTACACACTATACACAACTACACAACTACACACTGCAATACACAAACAGACACACACAATATACATAACTACACAAATACACACTGCAATACACACACACAATATAAACAACGACACACTGCAATATACACACACTATACACAACTACACACTGTAATACACAAAAACAAAAACAATATACACAACTACACACTATACACAACTACACAACTACACATTGCAATACACACACAGACACACAATATAAACAACTACACACTGCAATACACACACACTATACACAACTACACACTATACACAACTAGACCCTGCAATACACACACACTATACACAACTACACACTGCAATATACACAACTACACACTATACACAACTACACAACTACACACTGCAATACACACAAACAAAAACAATATACACAACTACACACTATACACAACTACACAACTACACACTAAATACACACACAGACACACACAATATACACAACTACACGTTTACACATTGCAATCCACACACAGACACACAATATAAACAACTACACACTGCAATACACACACACTATACACAACTACACACTATACACAACTAGACCCTGCAATACACACACACTATACACAACTACACACTGCAATATACACAACTACACACTATACACAACTACACACCTACACACTATACACAACTACACAACTACACACTATACACAAATACACAAATACACACTGCAATACACACACACTATACACAACTACATACTGCAATACACACACACAATATACACAACTATACACTATACACAACTACACAACTACACACTGCAATACACACACACACAATATACAAAACTACACACTGCAATACACACACACAAACACAATATACACAACTACACAACTACACACTATACACAACTACACAACTACACATTATACACAAGTACACACTATACACAACTACACAACTACACACTATACACAACTACACACTGCAATACACACACACACAATATACACAACTACACAAATACACACACACAATATAAACAACTACACACTGCAATACACACACACTATACACAACTACACACTGCAATACACACAAACAAACCCAATATACACAACTACACAACTACACAATATACACAACTACACAACTACACATTATACACAACTACACAACTACACACTATACAAAACTACACAACTACACACTGCAATACACACACACACAAACACAATATACACAACTACACAACTACACACTATACACAACTACACATTATACACAACTACACAAGTACACACTATACACAACTACACAACTACACAACTACACACTATACACAACTATACAACTACACACTGCAATACACAATTACACAACTACACAACCACACAACTACACACTATACACAACTACACAACTACACACTGCAATACACACACACACACACACACACACACACACACAATATACACTACTACACAATTAGTTCAATGTGATGAATTCTGAAATATCTGAGTGTTTTAGTGTATGTCCAACAAGTATAGGTGATTCAGTGATTAGTTGCATGAATTTGCTGAGAACAGACGAATAAAGCCATAAAAAGTTAATTGTAACCCTAACCCACAACTACAAACAACTCCACAACTACACACTATACACAAATACAGAAATACACACTGCAATACACACACATTATACACAACTACAGACTGCAATACAGATAGATCTATCTATCTATGTATCTATCTATCAGAATAAATGATTCAGTGATTAGTTGCATGAATTTGCTGAGAACAGACGAATAAAGCCATAAAAAGTTAATTGTAATCCATTCTCTTAGCAGAACCCATAGAAAGGTTGATTTCTCAACACAATTAGTTCAATGTGATGAATTCTGATATATCTGAGTGTTTCCGTGTATGTCCAAACAGAATATAAGTCAGAGTCTGTCACAGTACTGTAGTGATGGTTGATTTGGAAGACCTTTGACTCAATAATGATGAAGAAATGACTAGAAATGACTGAAACCCTTACATATGAAAATTATTATGCTCTCAGGTCAAAGGTCATTATATGAGTGATTGCACCCAGGTTAATTTTATAACACTAAATGATTACTAATTCTCAAATCTGTACTTTGAAAGGCACCTGGCAGACCTTCACACAAACACAGAGACACACACAAACATAAATGTGCATCTATCTATCTATCTATCTATCTATCTATCTATCTATCTATCTATCTATCTATCTATCTATCTATCTATCTATCTATCTATCTATCTATCTATCTATCTATCTATCTATCTATCTATCAGAATAAATGATTCAGTGATTAGTTGCATGAACTTGCTGAGAACAGACAAATAAAGCCATAAAAAGTTAGTTGTAATCCATTTCTTAGCAGAACCCATAGAAAGGTTGATTTCTAAACACAATTAGTTCAATGTGATGAATTCTGAAATATCTGAGTGTTTCAGTTTATGTCTAAACAGAATATAAGTGATTCAGTGATTAGTTGCATGTTGCATATTTTTGTAATACAATATTTTAGCAGAACCTATAGAAAGGTTAATTTCTAAACACAATTACACACTATAAACAACTACACACTATACACAACTACACAAGTACACACTGAAATACACACACACAAAAACAACATACACAACTACACGACTACACACTATACACAACTACACAACTACACACTATACAAAACTACACAACTACACACTGCAATACACACACACAAACACAATATACACAACTACACAACTACACACTATACACAACTACACAACTACACATTATACACAACTACACAACTACAAACTATACAAAACTACACAACTACAGTGTGCCCTGATGTTTTTTCAGCCCAGCAGGGGTCCTTCCGCTTCATCCAAATCCACTGGCTGCTTCTTTCAGCTGCTTCAGACATGGATTTAATTATCTGTCGCAGTGCCTGTCCTTGGATACCAACATCTTTTAAAAACCTGATGGTAGAAGCGGCCACAAAACCTCGGCATCCTACTTCCACTGGGTACACTTGCGCGTTCCAGCCACGATGTTGTGCATCAGCCGCCAGCTCTGTGTAGCGCAGCTTCTTGCGTTCGTAGGCTTCCTCTGTTGCCCCCTCCCACGGGACTGTGAGCTCAATGATGTTGACGGCTTTGAGAGAGGGAGACCAGAGTACCAAGTCTGGTCTGAGTGTTGTAGCTGCTATCTCTGGTGGGAAGATCAGTTGCTGTCCAATATCAACAAGCATCTTCCAATCCTGAGCCATGCCCAACTTTCCAAGTTTTGGCTTGGTCGGGGGGTGTTTGGGTTTTGGCTGTCCCTCTCGAATGAATGTTTGAGCTTTGATGGAGTTGGATGCCCTAGGTGAGGAGTTGATGTTGGATCTCTTTGTCTCCAGAGCTGCTGCCAAACTTTTGAGGACCTGGTTGTGCCTCCAAGTGTAGCGCCCCTGTGTGAGGCTGGTTTTACACCCGGTCAAGATGTGCCTAAGGGTAGCTGGAGATGGACAGAGGGAACAGGTTGGATCTTCCCCATACCAGTCCTGGAGGTTTTTTTTAAATGGTAGCACATCGTATGTTGCTCTGATGATAAAGCTTATGGTGCTTGCCTCCATTTCCCAAAGTTGCCTCCAGCTGAGTTCTCTCCTCTCCAGCCCTTCCCATCTGGTCCATTGTCCCTGTTTGGCAAGAGACACAGCCTTTGCATTTCTTCCAGCCTCCTCCTGGTGGCGCACCTCTTCTACCACCATTCTCCTCCTCTCTGAAGTTGAGGCCTTGCTCCAAGATGGTTTTCTTGGTGCAAGCCCAAAGCCTCCTCTTCCCATCTGGACATGCCCCACAATGTCAGAATGCCTTAGAGCTGACATGGCATGCTGTGCTGCATCTGATGGTGTCCATTTCCGTCCAGTTGACAGTGGCGGTGCAGCCTTGCTGATGGTCTGGTCTCTGGAGTCCCTCAGCGTCAATAGGAGCCTTACTTTAGAGCACTTGTACTCTTCAACAAGGCTTGTAATTGGTAGCTGAAGGACTCCTTTGCCGTAGAGACCAATGTTAGTCAAACAGCGGGGAACTCCAAGCCATTTCTTGACATAGGCAGTCACAGTTTGCTCCATCTTTTCCACAGTTGTGATTGGGATGTCGTAGATGGTCAACGGCCACATTATCCGGGGGAGAAGTCCAAATTGCAAACACCAGAGCTTCAGCTTCCCTGGCAGGAGTGTCCCGTTGATGCTTTGCAAGTTGTTGCTAAGGTCCTGTCTTATCTGCTTCACCTGGTCCTTGTCCTTGAGGCTTGCATTGTACCATCTGCCCAGGCTCTTGATGGGGTGTTCAGACACTGTTGGTATGGGGTCTTCATCAATGCAAAACCTCACGTTTTTCAGCTCTCCCTTGACAATGGAGATACTCCGAGATTTGCTCGGATTGAATTTCATCCGGGCCCACTTGATGTTTTCCTGCAGCTTGCCAAGTAGCCGCCTGGTGCAAGCTGCAGTGGTGGTCAGTGTGGTCATGTCATCCATGAAAGCTCGGATGGGTGGTAGACGAATACCATTTTTCGTTCGTTCTCCTCCAACCACCCACCTCGAGGCCCTGATGATGATCTCCATGGCCATTGTGAAGGCCAGAGGTGAGACTGTACAGCCGGCCATGATGCCGATCTCCACACGTAGCCAGGAAGTTGTGAAGTCTGGCGTGGAGAAGCACAACTGTAGATCTTCAAAGTAGGATTTTACCAGGGTGGTGATGGATGGTGGGACGTGGAAGAACTTGAAGGATTCCCAGAGTAGATTGTGGGGAACTGAACCAAAGGCATTGGCCAGGTCGAGAAAGGTGACGTGCAGGTCTCTTTTTGCCTTCTTCGCCTCGTGGATCTGCTGCCAAATCATACTGGTATGTTCCAAGCAACCAGAGGACCCTGGAATGCCCGCCTTCTGTACGGATGTATCTACGTATTTGTTCCTCTCCAGGTAGGTAGAAAGCCTTTGAGCGATGACACTGAAAAAGATTTTCCCCTCCACGTTGAGAAGGCAGATGGGACGGAATTGGTTGATGTCAGCTGCATCCTTCTCTTTGGGGATGAGTACACCTCCAGCCCTTCGCCACGCCTTGAGGATTATCCCTTTCTGCCACACTACTCTCATCAGTTCCCAAAGATAGCGGAGAACATCCGGGGCGTTCTTGTAGAACTTATACGGCACCCCATTTGGCCCCGGGGCTGATGCTGATCTTGTCCGCTGAACTATGTTCTCCACTTCCTTCCACTTTGGAGGGGCAGTCTCCAAGTGGAACTCAGGAGCCTGAAGAGGTGGGATGTCCTGTGGGATGGTTAGCTGCTCATGCCTTTTGTCATCATGGTGGACCATCTCCAAATGTTTTTCCAATTCTTGTTTTGTAGTTTTCAGGGTTCCACTTTTCTCCTTGGTGAACAGATCTTTAACAAACTTGAAGGGGTCTTTATAGAAACGTGTTCTTGTGTGTTCCTTTCTTTTTCTATGTTTCCTCAAGTTCTCTGCTCTCCGCAAGGCTGCCAGTCGGCATTTGATGTCATCTTGTAGTAGAGCAAGACCCTCCCTATCAATGTCAGATGCCTTTCTCCATTGCTTTCTAAGTTGTCGCCTCTCTCTGACTAGTCTATCCATTTCTTGCTGTCTCCTTGATTTGACTGGTGCAGGTGTTTCTTTGTGGCTACTCCTTTCCTTCACCCCAAACCGCTCTACTCCATACTGGTAGATTAGATCACCGATGTTGTCCAGCTTTTTCTCCGCTGTTCCCACTTGTTGCCTTAGGATGTTAGCCAGGTCTTGATTGACTGTTTCCCATTCTCTCTTTTCTGCAGCTTTAGGCCACTTCACTCTTGGCTTGTGCCCCTTGATCTTCCTCTCCATGGGCGGTCTCTGTGGTTGGGCAGGCTCCTCCACCAGCCTTTCTATGCTTGTATCTTCCTCAGTGACCGGGGTGCTGATGCTCTGCGAACTGTGGTTTGTGTCCGGTCGCTGTGCTTCACCTGACTGACTCACCTGATTGCTCCTTAAGAAGTACAGGTCAATGCAGGGCCCTGGTCTCTTCTCTCTCAAGCATCCTTTCTTTCCTTGGTGGGTTCTCAGCCCCCTGAATGATGTTATCTTCGTCCATCCACAGGTGCAAACTTGGAGTGTGTGTCCTGCTGCTGCTGTGGTTGCCTCATGCGTCTTATTCATACTCATAGTCCTTTCCATTCCTAGGTCTGTAGCCGTGTTATCAGTCATTGAGCCATCTTGCGCCCCGCTCTCGCAGGCTCCAGGGGTATGTTTCTTTGTTTACTTTTCGTAGCATTTGGCGGGTGGCTCCAGTGACTGTAATAAGCGTCGGAGCCTGCCGCCATGGGTAGCTGGCCCATGGCAGCCCCAGTGGGGTCTATTCCCTCCGGTCAGCTGTCTCTCCATGCCGTCACAAGGTCTTTCCCATGTTGTCAGCTGACCTTTCTCAGCAGTCACTGGATGCTTCCAGGTATTCAGATTCATAAAACACTGGACAAGATGGTGTTACTATCCATTGTGCCATTAGATGTTTTACACATGAGTCACATGAGCTTCCTTGATGGTGAGAGTGGCGTGTGGGGGGGGGGGGGGGGGGGGTGTACCTTGTCAATTTAGGACACATCGTCAGTAGTGTTCCTTCGAATCAGGGGGTGTTTCGGCCCTTTAACACTTAACACCCTCATCAAAGGTGGCCAGCTACGGGGTGATCAAGCCCGAGCTTGTGTCCCATGCCCAATTACAAGTCCAAGGGACTATGCATGGCAGGGGCGTCCACTCCCCTGAGTCAGGCTTGGAACTGACCACATACCTTGGTCCCTCATCTCCTGGTTGGGAGAAAGGGTGTTGGGTGAGTGAGCCTAGTGAGTGTGCCCTGATGTTTTTTGAGCCCAGCAGGGGTCCTTCCGCTTCATCCAAATCCACTGGCTGCTTCTTTCAGCTGCTTCAGACATGGATTTAATTATCTGTCGCAGTGCCTGTCCTTGGATACCAACATCTTTTAAAAACCTGATGGTAGAAGCGGCCACAAAACCTCGGCATCCTACTTCCACTGGGTACACTTGCGCGTTCCAGCCACGATGTTGTGCATCAGCCGCCAGCTCTGTGTAGCGCAGCTTATTGCGTTCGTAGGCTTCCTCTGTTGCCCCCTCCCACGGGACTGTGAGCTCAATGATGTTGACGGCTTTGAGAGAGGGAGACCAGAGTACCAAGTCTGGTCTGAGTGTTGTAGCTGCTATCTCTGGTGGGAAGATCAGTTGCTGTCCAATATCAACAAGCATCTTCCAATCCTGAGCCATGCCCAACTTTCCAAGTTTTGGCTTGGTAGGGGGGTGTTTGGGTTTTGGCTGTCCCTCTCGAATGAATGTTTGAGCTTTGATGGAGTTGGATGCCCTAGGTGAGGAGTTGATGTTGGATCTCTTTGTCTCCAGAGCTGCTGCCAAACTTTTGAGGACCTGGTTGTGCCTCCAAGTGTAGCGCCCCTGTGTGAGGCTGGTTTTACACCCGGTCAAGATGTGCCTAAGGGTAGCTGGAGATGGACAGAGGGAACAGGTTGGATCTTCCCCATACCAGTCCTGGAGGTTTTTTTGAGATGGTAGCACATCGTATGTTGCTCTGATGATAAAGCTTATGGTGCTTGCCTCCATTTCCCAAAGTTGCCTCCAGCTGAGTTCTCTCCTCTCCAGCCCTTCCCATCTGGTCCATTGTCCCTGTTTGGCAAGAGACACAGCCTTTGCATTTCTTCCAGCCTCCTCCTGGTGGCGCACCTCTTCTACCACCATTCTCCTCCTCTCTGAAGTTGAGGCCTTGCTCCAAGATGGTTTTCTTGGTGCAAGCCCAAAGCCTCCTCTTCCCATCTGGACATGCCCCACAATGTCAGTATGCCTTAGAGCTGACATGGCATGCTGTGCTGCATCTGATGGTGTCCATTTCCGTCCAGTTGACAGTGGCGGTGCAGCCTTGCTGATGGTCTGGTCTCTGGAGTCCCTCAGCGTCAATAAGTAAAAGATAGTTGTAATACAATATTTTAGCAGAACCTATAGAAAGGTTGATTTCTAAACACAATTACACACTATAAACAACTACACGCTATACACAACTACACAAGTACACACTGCAATACACACACACAAAAACAACATACACAATTACACGACTACACACTATACACAACTACACAACTACACACTATACAAAACTACACAACTACACACTGCAATACACACACACAAACACAATATATACAACTACACAACTACACACTATACACAACTACACAACTACACACTATACAAAACTACACAACTACACACTGCAATACACACACAAACACAATATACACAACTACACACTATACACAACTACACAACTACACATTATACACAACTACACAACTACACACTATACAAAACTACACAACTACACACTATACACAAATACACAAATACACACTGCAATACACACACAATATAAACAACTACACACTGCAATACACACACACTATACACAACTACATACTGCAATACACACACACACAATATACACAACTACACAAATACACACTGTAATACACACACACAATATAAACAACTACACACTGCAATACACACACACTATACACAACTACACACTGCAATACACACAAACAAACATAATATACACAACTACACACTATACACAACTACACAACTACACACTATACACAACTACACACCTACACAACTACAAACAACTCCACAACTACACACTATACACAAATACACAAATACACACTGCAATACACACACATTATACACAACTACCGACTGCAATACACACACACACAATATACACAACTACACACTATACACAATTACACAACTACACAACTACACACTATACACAACTACACAACTACACACTGCAATACACACACACGCACACACACACACACACACACAATATACACAACTACACAATTAGTTCAATGTGATGAATTCTGATATATCTGAGTGTTTCCGTGTATGTCCAAACAGGCTATAAGTCAGAGTCTGTCACAGTACTGTAGTGATGGTTGATTTGGAAGACCTTTGACTCAATAAAGATGAAGAAATGACTAGAAATGACTGAAACCCTTACATATGAAAATTATTATGCTCTCAGGTCAAAGGTCATTATGTGAGTGATGGCACCCAGGTTAATTTTTTTAACACTAAATGATTACTAATTCTCAAATCTGTACTTTGAAAGGCACCTGGCAGACCTTCACACAAACACAGAGACACACACAAACATAAATGTGTATCTATCTATCTATCTATCTATCTATCTATCTATCTATCTATCTATCTATCTATCTATCTATCTATCTATCTATCTATCTATCTATCTATCTATCTATCTATCTATCCATATTAATTTTACAAGACTAAATGATTATTAATTCTCAAATCTTTACTTTGAAAGGCACCTGGCAGACCTTCACACACAGACAGACACACACAAACATAAATGTGTATCTATCGATGTATCTATCGATGTATCTATCTATCTATCTATCTATCTATCTATGTATCTATCTATCTGTCTATCGATCTAGCGATCTATCTATCGATGTATCTATTTATCGATCTATCTATCTATCTATCCATCTATACTAATTTTATAAGACTAAATGATTATTAATTCTCAAATCTTTACTTTGAAAGGCACCTGGCAGACCTTCACACACACACAGACACACACAAACATAAATGTGCATGTATCTATCGATGTATCTATCTATTTATCTATCGATGTATCTATCTATCTATCTATCTATCTATCTATCTATCTATCTATCTATCTATCTATCTATCTATCTATCCATCTATACTAATTTTATAAGACTAAATGATTATTAATTCTCAAATCTTTACTTTGAAAGGCACCTGGCAGACCTTCACACACAGACAGACACACACAAACATAAATGTGTATCTATCTATCTATCTATCTATGTATCTATCTATCTGTCTATCGATCTCTCGATCTATCTATCGATGTATCGATCTATCTATCTATCTATCTATCTATCTATCTATGTATCTATCTATCTATCTATGTATCTATCTATGTATCTATCTATGTTAATTTCATTAGACTAAATGATTATTAATTCTCAAATCATTACTTTGAAAGGCACCTGGCAGACCTTCACACACCCAGACACACACAAACATAAATGTGCATATATCTATCTATCTATCTATCTATCTATCTATCTATCTATCTATCTATCTATCTATCTATCTATCTATGTATCTATCTATCTATCTATCTATCTATCTCTCTATCTATCTATCTATCTATCTATCTATCTATCTATCTATCTATCTATCTATCTATCTATCTATCTATCTATCTATCTATCTTTTTGTCACAGTACTGTAGTGATGGTTGATTTGGAAGACCTTTGACTCAATTAATATGAAGAAATGACTAGAAATTAGAAATGAAAAGCATCCGCCTACTGAAACCCTTACATGTGAAAATCATGATTTTCTCAGGTCAAAGGTCATTATGTGAGTGATGGCACCCAGGTTAATTTTATAACACTAAATGATTACTAATTCTCAAATTTGTACTTTGAAAGGCACCTGGCAGACCTTCACACACCCAGACACAAACAAACATAAATATGCATATATCTATCTATCTATCTATCTATCTATCTATCTATCTATCTATCTATCTATCTATCTATCTATACATCTATCTTTCTATCTATCTATCTATCTATCTATCTATCTATCTATCTATCTATCTATCTATCTATCTATGTTAATTTTATAAGACTAAATGATTATTAATTCTCAAATCTTTACTTTGAAAGGCACCTGGCAGACCTTCACACACACACAGACACACACAAACATAAATGTGTAACTATCAATCTATCGATGTATCTATCTATCGATGTATCTATCGATGTATCTATCTATCGATGTATCTATTTATCAATGTATCTATCTATCTATCTATCTATCTATCTATCTATCTATCTATCTATCTATCTATGTATCTATCTATCTATCGATGTATCTATCTATCTATTTATCTATGTTACTATCTATGTGTCTATCTATCTTAATTTCATTAGACTAAATGATTATTAATTCTCAAATCATTAATTTGAAAGGCACCTGGCAGACCTTCACACACACACAGACACACACAAACATAAATGTGCATCTATCTATCTATCTATCTATCTATCTATCTATCTATCTATCTATGTATCTATCTATCTGTCTATCGATGTATCGATCTATATATCGATGTATCGATTTATCTATCTATCTATCTATCTATCTATCTCTATCTATCTATCTATCCATCTATCAATCTATCTATATTAATTTAATAAGACTAAATGATTATTAATTCTTAAATCTTTACTTTGAAAGGCACCTGGCAGACCTTCACGCACGTACAGACACACACAAACATAAATGTGTATATATCTATCTATCGATGTATCTATCTATCTATCTATCTATCTATCTATCTATCGATGTAACTATCTATCTATCTATCTATCTATCTATCTATCTATCTATCTATCTTATTTTCATTAGACTATGTCTATGTATCTATCTATCTATCTATCTATCTATCTATCTATCTATCTATCTATCTATCTATGTATCTATCTATCTATCGATGTATCTATCTATCTATTTATCTATGTATCTATTTATCTATGTATCTATCTATGTGTCTATCTATCTTAATTTCGTTAGACTAAATGATTATTAATTCTCAAATCATTAATTTGAAAGGCACCTGGCAGACCTTCACACACACACAGACACACACAAACATAAATGTGTATCTATCTATCTATCTATCTATCTATCTATCTATCTATCTATCTATCTATCTATCTATCTATCTATCTGTCTATCGATGTATCGATCTATATATCGATATATCGATTTATCTATCTATCTATCTATCTATGTATCTATCTATCTGTCTATCGATGTATCGATCTATATATCGATGTATCGATTTATCTATCTATCTATCTATCTATCTATCTATCTATCTATCTATCTATCTATCTATCTCTATCTATCTATCTATCCATCTATCAATCTATCTATATTAATTTTATAAGACTAAATGATTATTAATTCTCAAATGTTTACTTTGAAAGGCACCTGGCAGACCTTCACACACACACAAACACACACAAACATAAATGTGTATATATCTATCTATCGATGTATCTATCGATGTATCTATCTATCTATCTATCAATGTAACTATCTATCTATCTATCTATCTATCTATCTATCTATCTATATTATTTTCATTAGACTATGTCTATGTATCTATCTGTTAATCTATCTATCTATCTATCTATCTATCTATCTATCTATCTATCTATCTATATATCTATCTATCTATCTATCTATCTATCTATCTTATTTTCATTAGACTATGTCTATGTATCTATCTGTTAATCTATCTATCTATCTATCTATCTATCTATCTATCTATCTATCTATCTTATTTTCATTAGACTACGTCTATGTATCTATCTGTTAATCTATCTATCTATCTATCTATCTATCTATCTATCTATCTATCTATCTATCTATCTATCTATCTATCTATCTATCTATCTGTCTATCTAACTAACTAACTAACTAACAAACTATCTATCTATCTATCTATCTATCTATCTATCTATCTATCTATCTATCTATCTATCTATCGATGTAACTATCTATCTATCTATCTATCTATCTATCTATCTATCTATCTATCTATCTATCTATCTATCTATCTATCCATCTATCAATCTATCTATCTATCTATCTATCTATCTATCTATCTATCTATCTATCTATCTATCTATCTATCTATATTAATTTTATAAGACTAAATGATTATTAATTCTCAAATCTTTACTTTGAAAGGCACCTGGCAGACCTTCACGCACGTACAGACACACACAAACATAAATGTGTATATATCTATCTATCGATGTATCTATCTATCTATCTATCTATCTATCTATCTATCTATCGATGTAACTATCTATCTATCTATCTATCTATCTATCTATCTATCTATCTATCTATCTATCTATCTATCTATCTTATTTTCATTAGACTATGTCTATGTATCTATCTATCTATCTATCTATCTATCTATCTATCTATTTATCTATCTATCTATTTATCTATGTATCTATCTATGTGTCTATCTATCTTAATTTCGTTAGACTAAATGATTATTAATTCTCAAATCATTAATTTGAAAGGCACCTGGCAGACCTTCACACACACACAGACACACACAAACATAAATGTGTATCTATCTATCTGTCTATCGATCTCTCGATCTATCTATCGATGTATCGATCTATCTATCTATCTATCTATCTATCTATCTATGTATCTATCTATCTATCTATGTATCTATCTATGTATCTATCTATGTTAATTTCATTAGACTAAATGATTATTAATTCTCAAATCATTACTTTGAAAGGCACCTGGCAGACCTTCACACACCCAGACACACACAAACATAAATGTGCATATATCTATCTATCTATCTATCTATCTATCTATCTATCTATCTATCTATCTATCTATCTATCTATCTATCTATCTATTTATCTATCTATCTATCTATCTATCTTTTTGTCACAGTACTGTAGTGATGGTTGATTTGGAAGACCTTTGACTCAATTAATATGAAGAAATGACTAGAAATTAGAAATGAAAAGCATCCGCCTACTGAAACCCTTACATATGAAAATCATGATTTTCTCAGGTCAAAGGTCATTATGTGAGTGATGGCACCCAGGTTAATTTTATAACACTAAATGATTACTAATTCTCAAATATGTACTTTGAAAGGCACCTGGCAGACCTTCACACACACACAGACACACACAAACATAAATGTGTATCTATCTATCTATCGATGTATCTATCTATCTATCTATCTATCTATCTATCTATCTATGTATCTATCTATCTGTCTATCGATCTATCGCTCTATCTATCGATGTATCTATCTATCGATATATCTATCAATCTATCTATCTATCTATATATCTATCTATCTATCTCTCTCTATATCTATCTATCTATCTATCTATCTATATATCTATCTATGTATCTATCTATGTATATATCTATCTATCTATCTATCAATCTATCTATCTATCTATCTATCTATCTATCTATCTATCTATCTATCTATCTATCTATCGATGTATATATCTATCTATCTATCTATCTATGTATCTATCTATCTGTCTATCGATCTATCTATCTATCTATCGATGTATCGATCTATCTATCTATCGATGTATCGATCTATCTATCTATCTATCTATCTATCTATCTATCTATCTATCTATCTGTCTCCATATCTATCTATCTATCTATCTATCTATCTATCTATCTATCTATCTATCTATCTATCTATCTAGCTATCTATGTATCTATCTATGTATCTATCTGTCTTAATTTCATTATACTAAATGATTATTAATTCTCAAATCATTACTTTGAAAGGCACCTGGCAGACCTTCACACACACACAGACACACACAAACATAAATGTGCATGTATCTATCGATGTATCTATCTATTTATCTATCGATGTATCTATATATCTATCTATCGATGTACCTATCTATCTATCTATCTATCTATCTATACTAATTTTATAAGACTAAATGATTATTAATTCTCAAATCTTTACTTTGAAAGGCACCTGGCAGACCTTCACACACAGACAGACACACACAAACATAAATGTGTATCTATCTATCTATCTATCTATGTATCTATCTATCTGTCTATCGATCTCTCGATCTATCTATCGATGTATCGATCTATCTATCTATCTATCTATCTATCTATGTATCTATCTATGTTAATTTCATTAGACTAAATGATTATTAATTCTCAAATCATTACTTTGAAAGGCACCTGGCAGACCTTCACACACCCAGACACACACAAACATAAATGTGCATATATCCATCTATCTATCTATCTATCTATCTATCTATCTATGTATCTATCTATCTATCTATCTATCTATCTCTCTATCTATCTATCTATCTATCTATCTATCTATCTATCTATCTATCTATCTATCTATCTATCTATCTATCTATCTTTTTGTCACAGTACTGTAGTGATGGTTGATTTGGAAGACCTTTGACTCAATTAATATGAAGAAATGACTAGAAATTAGAAATGAAAAGCATCCGCCTACTGAAACCCTTACATGTGAAAATCATGATTTTCTCAGGTCAAAGGTCATTATGTGAGTGATGGCACCCAGGTTAATTTTATAACACTAAATGATTACTAATTCTCAAATTTGTACTTTGAAAGGCACCTGGCAGACCTTCACACACCCAGACACACACAAACATAAATATGCATATATCTATCTATCTATCTATCTATCTATCTATCTATCTATCTATCTATCTATCTATCTATCTATCTATCTATACATCTATCTTTCTATCTATCTATCTATCTATCTATCTATCTATCTATCTATCTATCTATCTATCTATCTATGTTAATTTTATAAGACTAAATGATTATTAATTCTCAAATCTATCTCTATCTATCTATCAATCTATCCATCTATCAATCTATCTATATTAATTTTATAAGACTAAATGATTATTAATTCTCAAATCTTTACTTTGAAAGGCACCTGGCAGACCTTCACACACACACAGACACACACAAACATAAATGTGTAACTATCAATCTATCGATGTATCTATCTATCGATGTATCTATCGATGTATCTATCTATCGATGTATCTATTTATCAATGTATCTATCTATCTATCTATCTATCTATCTATCTATCTATCTATCTATGTATCTATCTATCTATCGATGTATCTATCTATCTATTTATCTATGTTACTATCTATGTGTCTATCTATCTTAATTTCATTAGACTAAATGATTATTAATTCTCAAATCATTAATTTGAAAGGCACCTGGCAGACCTTCACACACACACAGACACACACAAACATAAATGTGCATCTATCTATCTATCTATCTATCTATCTATCTATCTATCTATCTATCTATCTATGTATCTATCTATCTGTCTATCGATGTATCGATCTATATATCGATGTATCGATTTATCTATCTATCTATCTATCTATCTATCTCTATCTATCTATCTATCCATCTATCAATCTATCTATATTAATTTAATAAGACTAAATGATTATTAATTCTTAAATCTTTACTTTGAAAGGCACCTGGCAGACCTTCACGCACGTACAGACACACACAAACATAAATGTGTATATATCTATCTATCGATGTATCTATCTATCTATCTATCTATCTATCTATCTATCTATCGATGTAACTATCTATCTATCTATCTATCTATCTATCTATCTATCTATCTATCTATCTATCTATCTTATTTTCATTAGACTATGTCTATGTATCTATCTATCTATCTATCTATCTATCTATCTATCTATCTATCTATCTATCTATGTATCTATCTATCTATCGATGTATCTATCTATCTATTTATCTATGTATCTATTTATCTATGTATCTATCTATGTGTCTATCTATCTTAATTTCGTTAGACTAAATGATTATTAATTCTCAAATCATTAATTTGAAAGGCACCTGGCAGACCTTCACACACACACAGACACACACAAACATAAATGTGTATCTATCTATCTATCTATCTATCTATCTATCTATCTATCTATCTATCTATCTATCTATCTATCTATCTATCTGTCTATCGATGTATCGATCTATATATCGATATATCGATTTATCTATCTATCTATCTATCTATGTATCTATCTATCTGTCTATCGATGTATCGATCTATATATCGATGTATCGATTTATATATCTATCTATCTATCTATCTATCTATCTATCTATCTATCTATCTATCTATCTATCTATCTATCTCTATCTATCTACCTATCCATCTATCAATTTATCTATATTAATTTTATAAGACTAAATGATTATTAATTCTCAAATGTTTACTTTGAAAGGCACCTGGCAGACCTTCACACACACACAAACACACACAAACATAAATGTGTATATATCTATCTATCGATGTATCTATCGATGTATCTATCTATCTATCTATCAATGTAACTATCTATCTATCTATCTATCTATCTATCTATCTATCTATCTATCTATATTATTTTCATTAGACTATGTCTATGTATCTATCTGTTAATCTATCTATCTATCTATCTATCTATCTATCTATATATCTATCTATCTATCTATCTATCTATCTTATTTTCATTAGACTATGTCTATGTATCTATCTGTTAATCTATCTATCTATCTATCTATCTATCTATCTATCTATCTATCTTATTTTCATTAGACTATGTCTATGTATCTATCTGTTAATCTATCTATCTATCTATCTATCTATCTATCTATCTATCTATCTATCTATCTATCTATCTATCTATCTATCTATCTGTCTATCTAACTAACTAACTAACTAACAAACTATCTATCTATCTATCTATCTATCTATCTATCTATCTATCTATCTATCTATCTATCTATCTATCTATCTATCTATCGATGTAACTATCTATCTATCTATCTATCTATCTATCTATCTATCTATCTATCTATCTATCTATCTATCTATCTATCCATCTATCAATCTATCTATATTAATTTTATAAGACTAAATGATTATTAATTCTCAAATCTTTACTTTGAAAGGCACCTGGCAGACCTTCACGCACGTACAGACACACACAAACATAAATGTGTATATATCTATCTATCGATGTATCTATCTATCTATCTATCTATCTATCTATCTATCTATCGATGTAACTATCTATCTATCTATCTATCTATCTATCTATCTATCTATCTATCTATCTATCTATCTATCTATCTTATTTTCATTAGACTATGTCTATGTATCTATCTATCTATCTATCTATCTATCTATCTATCTATTTATCTATCTATCTATTTATCTATGTATCTATCTATGTGTCTATCTATCTTAATTTCGTTAGACTAAATGATTATTAATTCTCAAATCATTAATTTGAAAGGCACCTGGCAGACCTTCACACACACACAGACACACACAAACATAAATGTGTATCTATCTATCTATCTATCTATCTATCTATCTATCTATCTATCTATCTATCTATCTATCTATCTATGTATCTATCTATCTGTCTATCGATGTATCGATCTATATATCGATATATCGATTTATCTATCTATCTATCTATCTATGTATCTATCTATCTGTCTATCGATGTATCGATCTATATATCGATGTATCGATTTATCTATCTATCTATCTATCTATCTATCTATCTATCTATCTCTATCTATCTATCTATCCATCTATCAATCTATCTATATTAATTTTATAAGACTAAATGATTATTAATTCTCAAATGTTTACTTTGAAAGGCACCTGGCAGACCTTCACACACACACAAACACACACAAACATAAATGTGTATATATCTATCTATCGATGTATCTATCGATGTATCTATCTATCTATCTATCAATGTAACTATCTATCTATGTATCTATCTATCTATCTATCTATCTATCTATCTATCTATCTATCTATCTATATTATTTTCATTAGACTATGTCTATGTATCTATCTGTTAATCTATCTATCTATCTATCTATCTATCTATCTATCTATCTATATATCTATCTATCTATCTATCTATCTATCTTATTTTCATTAGACTATGTCTATGTATCTATCTGTTAATCTATCTATCTATCTATCTATCTATCTATCTATCTATCTATCTATCTATCTATCTTATTTTCATTAGACTATGTCTATGTATCTATCTGTTAATCTATCTATCTATCTATCTATCTATCTATCTATCTATCTATCTATCTATCTATCTATCTATCTATCTATCTATCTATCTATCTATCTATCTATCTATCTGTCTATCTAACTAACTAACTAACTAACAAACTATCTATCTATCTATCTATCTATCTATCTATCTATCTATCTATCTATCTATCTATCGATGTAACTATCTATCTATCTATCTATCTATCTATATATCTATCCATCTATCAATCTATCTATATTAATTTTATAAGACTAAATGATTATTAATTCTCAAATCTTTACTTTGAAAGGCACCTGGCAGACCTTCACGCACGTACAGACACACACAAACATAAATGTGTATATATCTATCTATCGATGTATCTATCTATCTATCTATCTATCTATCTATCTATCGATGTAACTATCTATCTATCTATCTATCTATCTATCTATCTATCTATCTATCTATCTATCTATCTATCTATCTATCTATCTATCTATCTATGTATCTATCTATCTATCGATGTATCTATCTATCTATTTATCTATGTATCTATTTATCTATGTATCTATCTATGTGTCTATCTATCTTAATTTCGTTAGACTAAATGATTATTAATTCTCAAATCATTAATTTGAAAGGCACCTGGCAGACCTTCACACACACACAGACACACACAAACATAAATGTGTATCTATCTATCTATCTATCTATCTATCTATCTATCTATCTATCTATCTATCTATCTATCTATGTATCTATCTATCTGTCTATCGATGTATCGATCTATATATCGATGTATCGATTTATCTATCTATCTATCTATCTATGTATCTATCTATCTGTCTATCGATGTATCGATCTATATATCGATGTATCGATTTATCTATCTATCTATCTATCTATCTATCTATCTATCTATCTATCTCTATCTATCTATCTATCCATCTATCAATCTATCTATATTAATTTTATAAGACTAAATGATTATTAATTCTCAAATGTTTACTTTGAAAGGCACCTGGCAGACCTTCACACACACACAAACACACACAAACATAAATGTGTATATATCTATCTATCGATGTATCTATCGATGTATCTATCTATCTATCTATCAATGTAACTATCTATCTATCTATCTATCTATCTATCTATCTATCTATCTATCTATCTATCTATATTATTTTCATTAGACTATGTCTATGTATCTATCTGTTAATCTATCTATCTATCTATCTATCTATCTATCTATCTATCTATCTATCTATATATCTATCTATCTATCTATCTATCTATCTATCTTATTTTCATTAGACTATGTCTATGTATCTATCTGTTAATCTATCTATCTATCTATCTATCTATCTATCTATCTATCTATCTATCTATCTATCTATCTATCTTATTTTCATTAGACTATGTCTATGTATCTATCTGTTAATCTATCTATCTATCTATCTATCTATCTATCTATCTATCTATCTATCTATCTATCTATCTATCTATCTATCTATCTATCTATCTATCTGTCTATCTAACTAACTAACTAACAAACTATCTATCTATCTATCTATCTATCTATCTATCTATCTATCTATCTATCTATCTATCTATCTATCTATCTATCTATCTATCCATCTATCAATCTATCTATATTAATTTTATAAGACTAAATGATTATTAATTCTCAAATCTTTACTTTGAAAGGCACCTGGCAGACCTTCACACACACACAGACACACACAAACATAAATGTGTATCTATCTATCTATCGATGTATCTATCTATCTATCTATCTATCTATCTATCTATCTATCTATCTATCTATCTATCTATCTATCTATCTATCTATATTAATTTTATAAGACTAAATGATTATTAATTCTCAAATCTTTACTTTGAAAGGCACCTGGCAGACCTTCACACAAACACACAGACACACAAAAACATAAGTATCTATTTTTCTATCTATCTATCTATCTATCTATCTATCTATCTATCTATCTATCTATCTATCTATCTATCTATCTATCTATCTATCTATGTATCTATCTATCTATCTCTCTCTCTCTCTCTCTCTCTATCTATCTATCTATCTATCTATCTATCTATCTATCTATCTATCTATCTATCTATCTATCTATCTATCTATCTTATTTTCATTAGACTATGTCTATGTATCTATCTGTTAATCTGTCTATCTATCTATCTATTTATCTATCTATCTTTCTATGTATATTATTTTCATTAGACTGTGTCTATGTATCTATCTGTTAATCTATCTATCTATCTATCTATTTATCTATCTATCTATCTATACATCTATCTATCTATCTATCTATCTATCTATCTATGTATCTATCTATCTATCTATCTATGTATCTATCTATCTATCTCTCTCTCTCTCTCTCTCTCTATCTATCTATCTATCTATCTATCTATCTATCTATCTATCTATCTATCTATCTATCTATCTATCTATCTATCTATCTATCTATCTATCTTATTTTCATTAGACTATGTCTATGTATCTATCTGTTAATCTGTCTATCTATCTATCTATTTATCTATCTATCTATCTATGTATATTATTTTCATTAGACTGTGTCTATGTATCTATCTGTTAATCTATCTATCTATCTATCTATCTATCTATCTATCTATCTATACATCTATCTATCTATCTATCTATCTATCTATCTATGTATCTATCTATCTGTCTATCGATGTATCGATCTATATATCGATGTATCGATTTATCTATCTATCTATCTATCTATCTATCTATCTATCTATCTATCTATCTATCTATCTATCTCTATATATCTATCTATCCATCTATCAATCTATCTATATTAATTTTATGAGACTAAATGATTATTAATTCTTAAATCTTTACTTTGAAAGGCACCTGGCAGACCTTCACACACACACAGACACACACAAACATAAATGTGTATATATCTATCTATCGATGTATCTATCTATCTATCTATCTATCTATCTATCTATCGATGTAACTATCTATCTATCTATCTATCTATCTTATTTTCATTAGACTATGTCTATGTATCTATCTGTTAATCTATCTATCTATCTATCTATCTATCTATCTATCTTATTTTCATTAGACTATGTCTATGTATCTATCTGTTAATCTATCTATCTATCTATCTATCTATCTATCATCTATCTATCTATCTATCTATCTATCTATCTATCTATCTATCTATCTATCTATCTATCTATCTATTTATCTATCTATCTATCTATCTATCTATCTATCTATCTATCTTTCTATCTATCTATCTATCTATGTATCTTATTTTCATTAGACTATGTCTATGTATCTATCTGTTAATTTATCTATCTATCTATCTATCTATCTATCTATCTATCTATCTATCTATCTATCTATCTATCTATCTATCTATCTATCGATGTATCTATCTATCTATTTATCTATGTATCTATCTATGTGTCTATCTATCTTTATTTCATTAGACTAAATGATTATTAATTCTCAAATCATTAATTTGAAAGGCACCTGGCAGACCTTCACACACACACAGACACACACAAACATAAATGTGTATCTATCTATCTATCTATCTATATATCTATCTATCTATCTATCTATCTATCTATCTATCTATCTATCTATCTATCTATGTATCTATCTATCTGTCTATCGATGTATCGATCTATATATCGATGTATCGATTTATCTATCTATCTATCTATCTATCTATCTATCTATCTATCTATCTATCTCTATCTATCTGTCTATCCATCTATCAATCTATCTATATTAATTTTATAAGACTAAATGATTATTAATTCTTAAATCTTTACTTTGAAAGGCACCTGGCAGACCTTCACACACACACAGACACACACAAACATAAATGTGTATATATCTATCTATCGATGTATCTATCTATCTATCTATATATCTATCTATCTATCGATGTAAATATCTATCTATCTATCTATCTATCTATCTATCTATCTATCTATCTATCTATCTATCTATCTATCTATCTATCTATCTATCTTATTTTCATTAGACTATGTCTATGTATCTATCTGTTAATCTATCTATCTATCTATCTATCTATCTATCTATCTATCTATCTATCTATCTATCTATCTATCTTATTTTCATTAGACTGTCTATGTATCTATCTGTTAATCTATCTATATCTATCTATCTATCTATCTATCTATCTATCTATCTTTCTATCTATCTATCTATCTATGTATCTTATTTTCATTAGACTATGTCTATGTATCTATCTGTTAATCTATCTATCTATCTATCTATCTATCTATCTATCTATCTATACATCTATCTATCTATCTATCTATCTATCTATCTATGTATCTATCTATCTGTCTATCGATGTATCGATCTATATATCGATGTATCGATTTATCTATCTATCTATCTATCTATCTATCTATCTATCTATCTATCTATCTATCTATCTATCTATCTATCTCTATATATCTATCTATCCATCTATCAATCTATCTATATTAATTTTATGAGACTAAATGATTATTAATTCTTAAATCTTTACTTTGAAAGGCACCTGGCAGACCTTCACACACACACAGACACACACAAACATAAATGTGTATATATCTATCTATCGATGTATCTATCTATCTATCTATCTA
>NC_070601.1:16011210-16021210 GCF_027409825.1 Scomber japonicus
TTAGACTATGTCTATGTATCTATCTGTTAATCTATCTATCTATCTATCTATCTATCTATCTATCTATCTATCTATCTATCTGTTAATTTATCTATTTACCTATCTGTCTATCTCTCTATCTTTCTCTCTATCTATCTATCTATCTATCTATCTATCTATCTATCTATCTATCTATCTATCTATCTATCTATCTATCTATCTATCTTATTTTCATCAGAATAAATGATTATTAATTCTCAAATCTATACTTTGAAATGCACCTGGCAGATATTCACACACACACACAGACACACACAAACATAAATTTATGTAATGTATGTCTATCTATCAAAGCCATTAACAAGTTAGTTGTAATCCATTCTCTTAACAGAACCCATAGAAAGGTTGGCTTCTAAACACAATTAGTTCAATGTGATGATTTCTGAAATGTCTGAGTGTTTTAGTGTATTTCCAAACATAATATAAGTGATTCAGTGATTAGTTGCATGAACTTGATGAGAACAGACGAATAAAGCCATAAAAAGTTAGTTGTAATCCATTTCTTAGCAGAACCCATAGAAAGGTTGATTTCTAAACACAATTAATTCAATGTGATGAATTCTGATATATCTGAGTGTTGTAGTGTATCTCCAACGAGAATAAGTGATTTAGTGATTTGTTGCATGAACTTGATGAGAAAAGACGAATAAAGCCATAAAAAGTTAGTTGTAATCCATTTCTTAGCAGAACCCACAGAATGGTTGATTTCTAAACACAATTCGTTCAATGTGATGAATTCTGATATATCTGAGTGTTGTAGTGTATCTCCAACGAGAATAAGTGATTTAGTGATTTGTTGCATGAACTTGATGAGAAAAGACGAATAAAGCCATAAAAAGTTAGTTGTAATCCATTTCTTAGCAGAACACATAGAAAGGTTGATTTCTAAACACAATTCGTTCAATGTGATGAATTCTGATATATCTGAGTGTTTTAGTGTATCTCTAATGAGAATAAATGATTCAGTGATTAGTCGCATGAACTTGCTGAGAACAGACGAATAAAGCCATAAAAAGTTAGTTGTAATCCATTTTTTAGCAGAACACATAGAAAGGTTGATTTCTAAACACAATTTGTTCAATGTGATGAATTCTGATATATCTGAGTGTTGTAGTGTATCTCCAACGAAAATACATGATTCAGTGATTAGTCGCATGAACTTGCTGAGAACAGACGAATAAAGCCATAAAAAGTTAGTTGTAATCCATTTTCTTAGCAGAACACATAGAAAGGTTGATTTCTAAACACAATTCGTTCAATGTGATGAATTCTGATATATCTGAGTGTTGTAGTGTATTTCCAACGAGAATAAGTGATTTAGTGATTTGTTGCATGAACTTGATGAGAAAAGACGAATAAAGCCATAAAAAGTTAGTTGTAATCCATTTCTTAGCAGAACACATAGAAAGGTTGATTAATAAACACAATTCGTTCAATGTGATGAATTCTGATATATCTGAGTGTTGTAGTGTATCTCCAACGAAAATAAATGATTCAGTGATTAGTTGCATGAACTTGCTGAGAACAGACGAATAAAGCCATAAAAAGTTAGTTGTAATCCATTTCGTAGCAGAACCCATAGAAAGGTTGATTAATAAACACAATTAGTTCAATGTGATGAATTCTGATATATCTGAGTGTTTTTGTGTATCTCTAATGAGAATAAATGATTCAGTGATTAGTCGCATGAACTTGCTGAGAACAGACGAATAAAGCCATAAAAAGTTAGTTGTAATCCATTTTTTAGCAGAACACATAGAAAGGTTGATTTCTAAACACAATTTGTTCAATGTGATGAATTCTGATATATCTGAGTGTTGTATATCTCCAACGAAAATACATGATTCAGTGATTAGTCGCATGAACTTGCTGAGAACAGACGAATAAAGCCATAAAAAGTTAGTTGTAATCCATTTTCTTAGCAGAACACATAGAAAGGTTGATTTCTAAACACAATTCGTTCAATGTGATGAATTCTGATATATCTGAGTGTTTTAGTGTGTCTCCAACGAAAATAAGTGATTTAGTGATTTGTTGCATGAACTTGATGAGAAAAGACGAATAAAGCCATAAAAAGTTAGTTGTAATCCATTCTCGTAGGGGAACCCATAGCAATGTAGATTTCTTAGCAGAACCCATAGAAAGGTTGATTTCTAAATACAATTAGTTCAATGTGATGAATTCTGAAATATCTGAGTGTTTCAGTTCATGACCAAACAGAATACAAGTGATTCAGTGATTAGTTGCATCAACTGGCTGAGAACAGACGAATTAATCCATAAAAGTTAGTTTGTAATACAATATTTTAGCAGAACCTATAGAAAGGTTGATTTCTAAACACAACTACACACTATAAAAAACTACACACTATACACAACTACACAAATACATACTGCAATACACACACACAAAAACAATATACACAGCTACACAACTACACACTATACACAACTACACAAGTACAAACTATACAAAACTACACAACTACACACTGCAATACACACACACAAACACAATATACACAACTACAAAACTACACATTATACACAACTACATAATTACACAACTACACACTATACACAACTACACAACTACACACTATACACAACTACACAATTACACACTGCAATACACACACACAATATTCACAACTACACACTGCAATACACAAACACTATACACTACTACACACTGCAATACACACACACAATATACACAACTACACACTATACACAACTACACACTGCAATACACACACACAAAAACAATATACACACCTACACAACTACACACTATACACAACTACACAACTACACAGTGTAATACACACACACAAACACAATATACACAACTACACACTATACACAACTACACAATTACACAACTACACAATATACACAACTACACAACTACACACTATACACAACTACACAAATACACACTGCAATACACACACAATATAAACAACTACGCACTGCAATACACACACACTATACACAACTACACACTGCAATACACACAAACAAACACAATATACACAAATACACAACTACACACTATACACAACTACACAACTACACATTATACACAACTACACAAGTACACACTATACAAAACTACACAACTACACACTGCAATACACACACACAAACACAATATACACAACTACACAACTACACACTATACACAACTACACAACTACACATTATACACAACTACACAAGTACACATTATACACAACTACACAAGTACACACTATACACAACTACACAACTACACAACTACACACTATACACAAATACACAAATACACACTGCAATACACACACACTATACACAACTACACACTGCAATACACACACACACAATATATACAACTACACAAATACACACTGCAATACACACACACAATATAAACAACTACACACTGCAATACACACACACTATACACAACTACACATTGCAATACACACAAACAAACATAATATACACAACTACACACTATACACAACTACACAACTACACACTATACACAACTACACACCTACACAACTACAAACAATTACACAACTACACACTATACACAAATACACAAATACACACTGCAATACACACACATTATACACAACTACAGACTGCAATACACACATACACACACAATATACACAACTACACACTATACACAATTACACAACTACACAACTACACACTATACACAACTACACAACTACACACTGCAATACACAATTACACAACTACACAACTACACAACTACACACTATACACAACTACACAACTACACACTGCAATACACACACACACACACACACACACACACACAATATACACAACTACACAATTAGTTCAATGTGATGAATTCTGAAATATCTGAGTGTTTTAGTGTATGTCCAACAAGAATAGGTGATTCAGTGATTAGTTGCATGAATTTGCTGAGAACAGACGAATAAAGCCATAAAAAGTTAATTGTAACCCTAACCCACAACTACAAACAACTCCACAACTACACACTATACACAAATACAGAAATACACACTGCAATACACACACATTATACACAACTACAGACTGCAATACAGATAGATCTATCTATCTATGTATCTATCTATCAGAATAAATGATTCAGTGATTAGTTGCATGAATTTGCTGAGAACAGACGAATAAAGCCATAAAAAGTTAATTGTAATCCATTCTCTTAGCAGAACCCATAGAAAGGTTGATTTCTCAACACAATTAGTTCAATGTGATGAATTCTGATATATCTGAGTGTTTCCGTGTATGTCCAAACAGAATATAAGTCAGAGTCTGTCACAGTACTGTAGTGATGGTTGATTTGGAAGACCTTTGACTCAATAATGATGAAGAAATGACTAGAAATGACTGAAACCCTTACATATGAAAATTATTATGCTCTCAGGTCAAAGGTCATTATGTGAGTGATTGCACCCAGGTTAATTTTATAACACTAAATGATTACTAATTCTCAAATCTGTACTTTGAAAGGCACCTGGCAGACCTTCACACAAACACAGAGACACACACAAACATAAATGTGCATCTATCTATCTATCTATCTATCTATCTATCTATCTATCTATCTATCTATCTATCTATCTATCTATCTATCTATCAGAATAAATGATTCACTGCACACTGCAATACACACACACACAAACACAATATACACAACTACACAACTACACACTATACACAACTAGACATTATACACAACTACACAACTACACACTATACACAACTACACAACTACACAACTACACACTATACACAACTATACAACTACACACTGCAATACACAATTACACAACTACACAACCACACAACTACACACTATACAAAACTACACAACTACACACTGCAATACACACACACACAAACACAATATACACAACTACACAACTACACACTATACACAACTACACAACTACACATTATACACAACTACACAACTACACACTATACAAAACTACACAACTACAGTGTGCCCTGATGTTTTTTCAGCCCAGAAGGGGTCCTTCCGCTTCATCCAAATCCACTGGCTGCTTCTTTCAGCTGCTTCAGACATGGATTTAATTATCTGTCGCAGTGCCTGTCCTTGGATACCAACATCTTTTAAAAACCTGATGGTAGAAGCGGCCACAAAACCTCGGCATCCTACTTCCACTGGGTACACTTGCGCGTTCCAGCCACGATGTTGTGCATCAGCCGCCAGCTCTGTGTAGCGCAGCTTCTTGCGTTCGTAGGCTTCCTCTGTTGCCCCCTCCCACGGGACTGTGAGCTCAATGATGTTGACGGCTTTGAGAGAGGGAGACCAGAGTACCAAGTCTGGTCTGAGTGTTGTAGCTGCTATCTCTGGTGGGAAGATCAGTTGCTGTCCAATATCAACAAGCATCTTCCAATCCTGAGCCTGCCCAACTTTCCAAGTTTTGGCTTGGTAGGGGGGTGTTTGGGTTTTGGCTGTCCCTCTCGAATGAATGTTTGAGCTTTGATGGAGTTGGATGCCCTAGGTGAGGAGTTGATGTTGGATCTCTTTGTCTCCAGAGCTGCTGCCAAACTTTTGAGGACCTGGTTGTGCCTCCAAGTGTAGCGCCCCTGTGTGAGGCTGGTTTTACACCCGGTCAAGATGTGCCTAAGGGTAGCTGGAGATGGACAGAGGGAACAGGTTGGATCTTCCCCATACCAGTCCTGGAGGTTTTTTTGAGATGGTAGCACATCGTATGTTGCTCTGATGATAAAGCTTATGGTGCTTGCCTCCATTTCCCAAAGTTGCCTCCAGCTGAGTTCTCTCCTCTCCAGCCCTTCCCATCTGGTCCATTGTCCCTGTTTGGCAAGAGACACAGCCTTTGCATTTCTTCCAGCCTCCTCCTGGTGGCGCACCTCTTCTACCACCATTCTCCTCCTCTCTGAAGTTGAGGCCTTGCTCCAAGATGCTTTTCTTGGTGCAAGCCCAAAGCCTCCTCTTCCCATCTGGACATGCCCCACAATGTCAGAATGCCTTAGAGCTGACATGGCATGCTGTGCTGCATCTGATGGTGTCCATTTCCGTCCAGTTGACAGTGGCGGTGCAGCCTTGCTGATGGTCTGGTCTCTGGAGTCCCTCAGCGTCAATAGGAGCCTTACTTTAGAGCACTTGTACTCTTCAACAAGGCTTGTAATTGGTAGCTGAAGGACTCCTTTGCCGTAGAGACCAATGTTAGTCAAACAGGGGGGAACTCCAAGCCATTTCTTGACATAGGCAGTCACAGTTTGCTCCATCTTTTCCACAGTTGTGATTGGGATGTCGTAGATGGTCAACGGCCACATTATCCGGGGGAGAAGTCCAAATTGCAAACACCAGAGCTTCAGCTTCCCTGGCAGGAGTGTCCCGTTGATGCTTTGCAAGTTGTTGCTAAGGTCCTGTCTTATCTGCTTCACCTGGTCCTTGTCCTTGAGGCTTGCATTGTACCATCTGCCCAGGCTCTTGATGGGGTGTTCAGACACTGTTGGTATGGGGTCTTCATCAATGCAAAACCTCACGTTTTTCAGCTCTCCCTTGACAATGGAGATACTCCGAGATTTGCTCGGATTGAATTTCATCCGGGCCCACTTGATGTTTTCCTGCAGCTTGCCAAGTAGCCGCCTGGTGCAAGCTGCAGTGGTGGTCAGTGTGGTCATGTCATCCATGAAAGCTCGGATGGGTGGTAGACGAATACCATTTTTCGTTCGTTCTCCTCCAACCACCCACCTCGAGGCCCTGATGATGATCTCCATGGCCATTGTGAAGGCCAGAGGTGAGACTGTACAGCCGGCCATGATGCCGATCTCCACACGTAGCCAGGAAGTTGTGAAGTCTGGCGTGGAGAAGCACAACTGTAGATCTTCAAAGTCGGATTTTACCAGGGTGGTGATGGATGGTGGGACGTGGAAGAACTTGAAGGATTCCCAGAGTAGATTGTGGGGAACTGAACCAAAGGCATTGGCCAGGTCGAGAAAGGTGACGTGCAGGTCTCTTTTTGCCTTCTTCGCCTCGTGGATCTGCTGCCAAATCATACTGGTATGTTCCAAGCAACCAGAGGACCCTGGAATGCCCGCCTTCTGTACGGATGTATCTACGTATTTGTTCCTCTCCAGGTAGGTAGAAAGCCTTTGAGCGATGACACTGAAAAAGATTTTCCCCTCCACGTTGAGAAGGCAGATGGGACGGAATTGGTTGATGTCAGCTGCATCCTTCTCTTTGGGGATGAGTACACCTCCAGCCCTTCGCCACGCCTTGAGGATTATCCCTTTCTGCCACACTACTCTCATCAGTTCCCAAAGATAGCGGAGAACATCCGGGGCGTTCTTGTAGAACTTATACGGCACCCCATTTGGCCCCGGGGCTGATGCTGATCTTGTCCGCTGAACTATGTTCTCCACTTCCTTCCACTTTGGAGGGGCAGTCTCCAAGTGGAACTCAGGAGCCTGAAGAGGTGGGATGTCCTGTGGGATGGTTAGCTGCTCATGCCTTTTGTCATCATGGTGGACCATCTCCAAATGTTTTTCCAATTCTTGTTTTGTAGTTTTCAGGGTTCCACTTTTCTCCTTGGTGAACAGATCTTTAACAAACTTGAAGGGGTCTTTATAGAAACGTGTTCTTGTGTGTTCCTTTCTTTTTCTATGTTTCCTCAAGTTCTCTGCTCTCCGCAAGGCTGCCAGTCGGCATTTGATGTCATCTTGTAGTAGAGCAAGACCCTCCCTATCAATGTCAGATGCCTTTCTCCATTGCTTTCTAAGTTGTCGCCTCTCTCTGACTAGTCTATCCATTTCTTGCTGTCTCCTTGATTTGACTGGTGCAGGTGTTTCTTTGTGGCTACTCCTTTCCTTCACCCCAAACCGCTCTACTCCATACTGGTAGATTAGATCACCGATGTTGTCCAGCTTTTTCTCCGCTGTTCCCACTTGTTGCCTTAGGATGTTAGCCAGGTCTTGATTGACTGTTTCCCATTCTCTCTTTTCTGCAGCTTTAGGCCACTTCACTCTTGGCTTGTGCCCCTTGATCTTCCTCTCCATGGGCGGTCTCTGTGGTTGGGCAGGCTCCTCCACCAGCCTTTCTATGCTTGTATCTTCCTCAGTGACCGGGGTGCTGATGCTCTGCGAACTGTGGTTTGTGTCCGGTCGCTGTGCTTCACCTGACTGACTCGCCTGATTGCTCCTTAAGAAGTACAGGTCAATGCAGGGCCCTGGTCTCTTCTCTCTCAAGCATCCTTTCTTTCCTTGGTGGGTTCTCAGCCCCCTGAATGATGTTATCTTCGTCCATCCACAGGTGCAAACTTGGAGTGTGTGTCCTGCTGCTGCTGTGGTTGCCTCATGCGTCTTATTCATACTCATAGTCCTTTCCATTCCTAGGTCTGTAGCCGTGTTATCAGTCATTGAGCCATCTTGCGCCCCGCTCTCGCAGGCTCCAGGGGTATGTTTCTTTGTTTACTTTTCGTAGCATTTGGCGGGTGGCTCCAGCGACTGTAATAAGCGTCGGAGCCTGCCGCCATGGGTAGCTGGCCCATGGCAGCCCCAGTGGGGTCTATTCCCTCCGGTCAGCTGTCTCTCCATGCCGTCACAAGGTCTTTCCCATGTTGTCAGCTGACCTTTCTCAGCAGTCACTGGATGCTTCCAGGTATTCAGATTCATAAAACACTGGACAAGATGGTGTTACTATCCATTGTGCCATTAGATGTTTTACACATGAGTCACATGAGCTTCCTTGATGGTGAGAGTGGCGTGTGGGGGGGGGGGGGGGGGGTGTACCTTGTCAATTTAGGACACATCGTCAGTAGTGTTCCTTCGAATCAGGGGGTGTTTCGGCCCTTTAACACTAAACACCCTCATCAAAGGTGGCCAGCTACGGGGTGATCAAGCCCGAGCTTGTGTCCCATGCCCAATTACAAGTCCAAGGGACTATGCATGGCAGGGGCGTCCACTCCCCTGAGTCAGGCTTGGAACTGACCGCATACCTTGGTCCCTCATCTCCTGGTTGGGAGAAAGGGTGTTGGGTGAGTGAGCCTAGTGAGTGTGCCCTGATGTTTTTTGAGCCCAGCAGGGGTCCTTCCGCTTCATCCAAATCCACTGGCTGCTTCTTTCAGCTGCTTCAGACATGGATTTAATTATCTGTCGCAGTGCCTGTCCTTGGATACCAACATCTTTTAAAAACCTGATGGTAGAAGCGGCCACAAAACCTCGGCATCCTACTTCCACTGGGTACACTTGCGCGTTCCAGCCACGATGTTGTGCATCAGCCGCCAGCTCTGTGTAGCGCAGCTTCTTGCGTTCGTAGGCTTCCTCTGTTGCCCCCTCCCACGGGACTGTGAGCTCAATGATGTTGACGGCTTTGAGAGAGGGAGACCAGAGTACCAAGTCTGGTCTGAGTGTTGTAGCTGCTATCTCTGGTGGGAAGATCAGTTGCTATCCAATATCAACAAGCATCTTCCAATCCTGAGCCTGCCCAACTTTCCAAGTTTTGGCTTGGTAGGGGGGTGTTTGGGTTTTGGCTGTCCCTCTCGAATGAATGTTTGAGCTTTGATGGAGTTGGATGCCCTAGGTGAGGAGTTGATGTTGGATCTCTTTGTCTCCAGAGCTGCTGCCAAACTTTTGAGGACCTGGTTGTGCCTCCAAGTGTAGCGCCCCTGTGTGAGGCTGGTTTTACACCCGGTCAAGATGTGCCTAAGGGTAGCTGGAGATGGACAGAGGGAACAGGTTGGATCTTCCCCATACCAGTCCTGGAGGTTTTTTTGAGATGGTAGCACATCGTATGTTGCTCTGATGATAAAGCTTATGGTGCTTGCCTCCATTTCCCAAAGTTGCCTCCAGCTGAGTTCTCTCCTCTCCAGCCCTTCCCATCTGGTCCATTGTCCCTGTTTGGCAAGAGACACAGCCTTTGCATTTCTTCCAGCCTCCTCCTGGTGGCGCACCTCTTC
>NC_070601.1:16026210-16033710 GCF_027409825.1 Scomber japonicus
TATCTATCTATCTATCTATCTATCTATCTATCTATCTTATTTTCATTAGACTATGTCTATGTATCTATCTGTTAATCTATCTATCTATCTATCTATCTATCTATCTATCTATCTATCTATCTATCTATCTATCTATCTATCTATCTATCTATCTATCTATCTATCTATCTATCTTATTTTCATTAGACTATGTCTATGTATCTATCTGTTAATCTATCTATCTATCTATCTATCTATCTATCTATCTATCTATCTATCTATCTATCTATCTATCTATCTATCTATCTATTTATCTATCTATCTATCTATCTATCTATCTTTCTATCTATCTATCTATCTATCTATGTATCTTATTTTCATTAGACTATGTCTATGTATCTATCTGTTAATCTATCTATGTATCTATCTATCTATCTATGTATCTATCTATCTATCTATCTATCTATCTATCTATCTATCTATCTATCTATCTATCTATCTATCTATATATCTATCTATCGATGTATCTATCTATCTATTTATCTATGTATCTATCTATCTTTATTTCATTAGACTAAATGATTATTAATTCTCAAATCATTAATTTGAAAGGCACCTGGCAGACCTTCACACACACACAGACACACACAAACATAAATGTGTATCTATCTATCTATCTATCTATCTATCTATCTATCTATCTATCTATCTATCTATCTATCTATCTATCTATCTATCTATCTATCTATCTATTTATCTATGTATCTATCTATCTGTCTATCGATGTATCGATCTATATATCGATGTATCGATTTATCTATCTATCTATCTATCTATCTATGTATCTATCTATCTGTCTATCGATGTATCGATCTATATATCGATGTATCGATTTATCTATCTATCTATCTATCTATCTATCTATCTATCTATCTATCTATCTATCTATCTATCTATCTATCTATCTATCTATCTATCTATCTATCTATCTATCTATCTCTATCTATCTATCTATCTATCCATCTATCAATCTATCTATATTAATTTTATAAGACTAAATGATTATTAATTCTCAAATAAAGATTCAAAGTAAAACCTTTGAAAGGCACCTGGCAGACCTTCACACACACACAGACACACACAAACATAAATGTGTATATATCTATCTATCGATGTATCTATCGATGTATCTATCTATCTATCTATCAATGTAACTATCTATCTATCTATCTATCTATCTATCTATCTATCTATCTATCTATCTATCTATCTATCTATCTATCTATCTATCTATCTATCTATCTATCTATCTATCTTATTTTCATTAGACTATGTCTATGTATCTATCTGTTAATCTATCTATCTATCTATCTATCTATCTATCTATCTATCTATCTATCTATCTATCTATCTATCTATCTATCTATCTATCTATCTATCTATCTATCTATCTATCTATCTATTTATCTATCTATCTATCTATCTTTCTATCTTTCTATCTATCTATGTATCTTATTTTCATTAGACTATGTCTATGTATCTATCTGTCTATCTCTCTATCTTTCTCTCTATCTATCTATCTATCTATCTATCTATCTATCTATCTATCTATCTATCTATCTATCTATCTATCTATCTATCTATCTATCTATCTATCTATCTATCTTATTTTCATCAGAATAAATGATTATTAATTCTCAAATCTATACTTTGAAAGGCACCTGGCAGATCTTCACACACAGACACAGACACACACAAACATAAATTTATGTAATGTATGTCTATCTATCTAAGCCATAACAAGTTAGTTGTAATCCATTCTCTTAACAGAACCCATAGAAAGGTTGGCTTCTAAACACAATTAGTTCAATGTGATGAATTCTGAGTGTTTTAGTGTATTTCCAAACATAATATAAGTGATTCAGTGATTAGTTGCATGAACTTGATGAGAACAGACGAATAAAGCCATAAAAAGTTAGTTATAATCCATTTCTTAGCAGAACCCATAGAAAGGTTGATTTCTAAACACAATTAATTCAATGTGATGAATTCTGATATATCTGAGTGTTGTAGTGTATCTCCAACGAGAATAAATGATTCAGTGATTAGTTGCATGAACTTGCTGAGAACAGACGAATAAAGCCATAAAAAGTAAGTTGTAATCCATTTCTTAGCAGAACCCACAGAATGGTTGATTTCTAAACACAATTCGTTCAATGTGATGAATTCTGATATATCTGAGTGTTGTAGTGTAACGAGAATAAGTGATTCAGTGATTAGTTGAATGAACTTGCTGAGAACAGACGAATAAAGCCATAAAAAGTTAGTTGTAATCCATTTTCTTAGCAGAACACATAGAAAGGTTGATTTCTAAACACAATTCGTTCAATGTGATGAATTCTGATATATCTGAGTATTGTAGTGTATCTCCAACGAAAATAAATGATTCAGTGATTAGTTGCATGAACTTGCTGAGAACAGACGAATAAAGCCATAAAAAGTTAGTGGGCTCTTAACAGAACCCATAGAAAGGTTGGCTTCTAAACACAATTAGTTCAATGTGATGAATTCTGAAATGTCTGAGTGTTTTAGTATATTTCCAAACATAATATAAGTGATTCAGTGATTAGTTGCATGGACTTGATGAGAATAGACGAATAAAGCCATAAAAAGTTAGTTGTAATCCATTTCTTAGCAGAACACATAGAAAGGTTGATTTCTAAACACAATTAGCTCAATGTGATGAATTCTGATATATCTGAGTGTTTTTGGGTATCTCCAATGAGAATAAATGATTCAGTGATTAGTTGAATGAACTTGCTGAGAACAGACGAATAAAGCCATAAAAAGTTAGTTGTAATCCATTTCTTAGCAGAACCCATAGAAAGGTTGATTTCTAAACACAATTCGTTCAATGTGATGAATTCTGATATATCTGAGTGTTGTAGTGTATCTCCAACGAGAATAAGTGATTTAGTGATTAGTTGCATGAACTTGATGAGAAAAGACGAATAAAGCCATAAAAAGTTAGTTGTAATCCATTTTCTTAGCAGAACACATAGAAAGGTTGATTTCTAAACACAATTAGTTCAATGTGATGAATTCTGATATATCTGAGTGTTGTAGTGTATCTCCAACGAAAATACATGATTCAGTGATTAGTCGCATGAACTTGCTGAGAACAGACGAATAAAGCCATAAAAAGTTAGTTGTAATCCATTTTCTTAGCAGAACACATAGAAAGGTTGATTTCTAAACACAATTAGTTCAATGTGATGAATTCTGATATATCTGAGTGTTGTAGTGTATCTCCAACGAAAATACATGATTCAGTGATTAGTCGCATGAACTTGCTGAGAACAGACGAATAAAGCCATAAAAAGTTAGTTGTAATCCATTTTCTTAGCAGAACACATAGAAAGGTTGATTTCTAAACACAATTCGTTCAATGTGATGAATTCTGATATATATGAGTGTTGTAGTGTATCTCCAACGAGAATAAGTGATTTAGTGATTAGTTGCATGAACTTGATGAGAAAAGACGAATAAAGCCATAAAAAGTTAGTTGTAATCCATTTTCTTAGCAGAACACATAGAAAGGTTGATTTCTAAACACAATTAGTTCAATGTGATGAATTCTGATATATCTGTAGTGTATCTCCAACGAAAATACATGATTCAGTGATTAGTTGCATGAACTTGCTGAGAACAGACGAATAAAGCCATAAAAAGTTAGTTGTAATCCATTCTCGTAGGGGAACCCATAGCAATGTTGATTTCTTAGCAGAACCCATAGAAAGGTTGATTTCTAAATACAATTAGTTCAATGTGATGAATTCTGATATATCTGAGTGTTTTTGGGTATCTCCAATGAGAATAAATGATTCAGTGATTAGTTGAATGAACTTGCTGAGAACAGACGAATAAAGCCATAAAAAGTTAGTTGTAATCCATTTCTTAGCAGAACCCATAGAAAGGTTGATTTCCAAACACAATTCGTTCAATGTGATGAATTCTGATATATCTGAGTGTTGTAGTGTATCTCCAACGAGAATAAGTGATTTAGTGATTAGTTGCATGAACTTGCTGAGAACAGACGAATAAAGCCATAAAAAGTTGGCTGTAATCCATTCTCGTAAGCAGAACCCATAGAAAGGTTGATTTCTGAACACAATTCGTTCAATGTGATGAATTCTGATATATCTGAGTGTTGTAGTGTATCTCCAACGAAAATACATGATTCAGTGATTAGTTGCATGAACTTGCTGAGAACAGACGAATAAAGCCATAAAAAGTTAGTTGTAATCCATTCTCGTAGGGGAACCCATAGCAATGTTGATTTCTTAGCAGAACCCATAGAAAGGTTGATTTCTAAATACAATTAGTTCAATGTGATGAATTGAAATAAATAAAACTGAAATATCTGAGTGTTTCAGTTTATGTCTAAACAGAATATAAGTGATTCAGTGATTAGTTGCATGAACTGGCTGAGAACAGACGAATAAAGCCATAAAAAGATAGTTGTAATACAATATTTTAGCAGAACCTATAGAAAGGTTGATTTCTAAACACAATTACACACTATAAACAACTACACACTATACACAACTACACAAGTACACGCTGCAATACACACACACAAAAACAACATACACAACTACACGACTACACACTATACACAACTACACAACTACACACTGCAATACACACACAAACACAAAACTACACAACTACACAACTACACACTATACACAACTACACAACTACACACTGCAATACACACACAAACACAATATACACAACTACACACTATACACAACTACACAACTACACATTATACACAATATACACAACTACACACTATACAAAACTACACAACTACACACTATACACAAATACACAAATACACACTGCAATACACACACAATATTAACAACTACACACTGCAATACACACACACTATACACAACTACACACTGCAATACACACACACACAATATACACAACTACACAAATACACACTGCAATACACACACACAATATAAACAACTACACACTGCAATACACATACACTATACACAACTACACACTGCAATACACACAAACAAACATAATATACACAACTACACACTATACACAACTACACAACTACACACTATACACAACTACACACCTACACAACTACAAACAACTCCACAACTACACACTATACACAAATACACAAATACACACTGCAATACACACACACTATACACAACTACACAACTACACACTGCAATACACACACACGCACACACACACACACACAATATACACAACTACACAATTAGTTCAATGTGATGAATTCTGAAATATCTGAGTGTTTTACTGTATGTCCAACGAGAATAGGTGATTCATTGATTAGTTGCATTAATTTGCTGAGAACAGACGAATTAAGCCATAAAAAGTTAATTGTAATCCATTCTCTTAGCAGAACCCATAGAAAGGTTGATTTCTCAACACAATTAGTTCATTGTGATGAATTCTGATATATCTGAGTGTTTCCGTGTATGTCCAAACAGAATATAAGTCAGAGTCTGTCACAGTACTGTAGTGATGGTTGATTTGGAAGACCTTTGACTCAATAAAGATGAAGAAATGACTAGAAATGACTGAAACCCTTACATATGAAAATTATTATGCTCTCAGGTCAAAGGTCATTATGTGAGTGATGGCACCCAGGTTAATTTTATAACACTAAATGATTACTAATTCTCAAATCTGTACTTTGAAAGGCACCTGGCAGACCTTCACACAAACACAGAGACACACACAAACATAAATGTGTATCTATCTATCTATCTATCTATCTATCTATCTATCTATCTATCTATCTATCTATCTATCTATCTATCTATCTATCTATCTATCTATCTATCTATCTATCTATCTATCTATCTAATCTAATCTATCTATCTATCTATCTATCTATCTATCTATCTATCTATCTATCTATCTATCTATCTATCTATCTACCTATCTATATTAATTATATAAGACTAAATGATTATTAATTCTCAAATCTTTACTTTGAAAGGCACCTGGCAGACCTTCATACACAGACAGACACACACAAACATAAATGTGTATCTATCTATCTATCTATCTATCTATCTATCTATCTATCTATCTATCTATCTATCTATCTATCTATCTATGTATCTATCTATCTATCGATGTATCTATCTATCTATCTATCTATCTATCTATCTATCTATCTATGTATCTATCTATATGTCTATCGATCTATCGATCTATCTATCTATCTATCTATTTATCTATCTATCTATGTATCTATCTATCTATCTATCTATCTATCTATCTATCTATCTATCTATGTATCTATCTATCTGTCTATCGATCTATCGATGTATCTATCTATCGATCTATCTATCAATCTATCTATCTATCTATCTATCTATCTATCTATCTATTTATCTATCTATCTATCTATCTATCTCTCTCTATATCTATCTATCTATCTATATATCTATCTATGTATCTATCTATCTGTCTATCGATCTATCGATCTATCTATCGATGTATCGATCTATCTATCTATCTATCTATCTATCTATCTATCTATCTATCTATCTATCTATCTATCTATCTATCTATCTATCTATCTATCTATCTATCTATCTATCTATCAATCTATCTATCTATCCATCTATCTATCTATGTATCTATCTATGTATCTATCTATCTTAATTTCATTAGACTAAATGATTATTAATTCTCAAATCATTACTTTGAAAGGCACCTGGCAGACCTTCACACACACACAGACACACACAAACATAAATATGCATCTATCTATCGATGTATCTATCTATCTATCTATCTATCTATCTATCTATCTATCTATCTATCTATCTATCTATCTATCTATCTATCTATCTATCTATCTATCTATCTTAATTTCATTAGACTAAATGATTATTAATTATCAAATCATTACTTTGAAAGGCACTTGGCAGACCTTCACACACACACAGACACACACAAACATAAGTATTTATCTACCTATCTATATATCTATCTATCTATCTATCTATCTATCTATCTATCTATCTATCTATCTATCTATCTATCTATCTATCTATCTATCTATCTATCTATCTATCTATCTATCTATCTATTTGTCACAGTACTGTAGTGATGGTTGATTTGGAAGACCTTTGACTCAATTAATATGAAGAAATGACTAGAAATTAGAAATGAAAAGCATCCGCCTACTGAAACCCTTACATATGAAAATCATGATTTTCTCAGGTCAAAGGTCATTATGTGAGTGATGGCACCCAGGTTAATTTTATAACACTAAATGATTACTAATTCTCAAATCTGTACTTTGAAAGGCACCTGGCAGACCTTCACACACACACAGACACACACAAACATAAATGTGTATCTATCTATCTATCGATGTATCTATCTATCTATCTATCTATCTCTCTCTATATCTATCTATCTATCTAT
>NC_070601.1:16041210-16043710 GCF_027409825.1 Scomber japonicus
TCTATGGGTTCTGCTAAGAGAATGGATTACAATTAACTTTTTATGGCTTAATTCGTCTATTCTCAGCAAATTAATGCAACTAATCACTGAATCACCTATTCTCGTTGGACATACACTAAAACACTGAGATATTTCAGAATTCATCACATTGAACTAATTGTGTAGTTGTGTATATTGTGTGTGTGTGTGTGTGTGTGTGTGTGCGTGTGTGTGTATTGCAGTGTGTAGTTGTGTAGTTGTGTATAGTGTGTAGTTGTGGAGTTGTTTGTAGTTGTGTAGGTGTGTAGTTGTGTATAGTGTGTAGTTGTGTAGTTGTGTATAGTGTGTAGTTGTGTATATTGTGTTTGTTGGTGTGTATGGCAGTGTGTAGTTGTGTATTGTGTGTTTGTATTGCAGTGTGTAGTTGTTTATATTGTGTGTGTGGATTGCAATGTGTATTCGTGTAGTTGTGTATATTGTGTGTGTCTGGGTGTGTATTGCAGTGTGTAGTTGTGTAGTTGTGTATAGTGTGTAGTTGTGTATATTGTTTTTGTTTGTGTGTATTGCAGTGTGTAGTTGTGTAGTTGTGTATAGTGTGTAGTTGTGTATATTGCAGTGTGTAGTTGTGTATAGTGTGTTTGTATTGCAGGGTCTAGTTGTGTATAGTGTGTAGTTGTGTATAGTGTGTGTGTATTGCAGTGTGTAGTTGTTTATATTGTGTGTCTGTGTGTGTATTGCAATGTGTAGTTGTGTAGTTGTGTATAGTGTGTAGTTGTGTATATTGTTTTTGTTTTTGTGTATTACAGTGTGTAGTTGTGTATAGTGTGTGTATATTGCAGTGTGTCGTTGTTTATATTGTGTGTGTGTATTGCAGTGTGTATTTGTGTAGTTGTGTATATTGTGTGTGTCTCTTTGTATATTGCAGTGTGTTGTTGTGTATAGTCTGTGTGTATTGCAGTGTGTAGTTGTGTATAGTGTGTAGTTGTGTATATTGTGTTTGTTTGTGTGTATTGCAGTGTGTAGTTGTGTATAGTGTGTGTGTGTATTGCAGTGCGTAGTTGTTTATATTGTGTGTGTATTGCAGTGTGTATTTGTGTAGTTGTGTATAGTGTATAGTTGTGTAGTTGTGTATATTGTGTAGTCGTGTAATTGTGTATTTGTGTATAGTGTGTAGTTGTGTAGTTGTGTATAGTGTGTATTTGTGTAGGTGTGTATATTGTTTTTGTGTGTGTGTATTGCAGTGTGTAGTTGTGTAGCTGTGTATAGTGTGTAGTTGTGTATATTGTGTGTGTGTGTATTGCAGTGTGTAGTAGTGTATAATGTTTGTGTATTGCAGTGTGTAGTTGTGAATATTGTGTGTGTGTATTGCAGTGTGTAATTGTGTAGTTGTGTATAGTGTGTAGTTGTGTAGTTGTGTATAGTGTGTAGTTGTGTAATTATGTAGTTGTGTATAATGTGTAGTTTTGTAGTTGTGTATATTGTGTTTGTGTGTGTGTATTGCAGTGTGAAGTTGTGTAGTTTTGTATAGTTTGTAGTTGTGTAGTTGTGTATAGTGTGTAGTTGTGTAGCTGTGTATATTGTTTTTGTGTGTGTGTATTGCAGTATGTATTTGTGTAGTTGTGTATAGTGTGTAGTTTTTTATAGTGTGTAGTTGTGTTTAGAAATCAACCTTTCTATAGGTTCTGCTAAAATATTGTATTACAAACTAACTTTTATGGATTAATTCGTCTGTTCTCAGCCAGTTGATGCAACTAATCACTGAATCACCTGTATTCTGTTTGGTCATAAACTGAAACACTCAGATATTTCAGAATTCATCACATTGAACTAATTGTATTTAGAAATCAACCTTTCTATGGGTTCTGCTAAGAAATCAACTTTTCTATGGGTTCTGCTTACGAGAATGGATTACAACCAACTTTTTATGGCTTTATTCGTCTGTTCTCAGCAAGTTCATGCAACTAATCACTGAGTCATTTATTTTTGTTGGAGATACACTACAACACTCAGATATATCAGAATTCATCACATTGAACGAATTGTGTTTAGAAATCAACCTTTCTATGGGTTCTGCTAAGAAATGGATTACAACTAACTTTTTATGGCTTTATTCGTCTGTTCTCAGCAAGTTCATGCAACTAATCACTGAATCATGTATTTTCGTTGGAGATACACTACAGATATATCAGAATTCATCACATTGAACTAATTGTGTTTAGAAATCAACCTTTCTATGTGTTCTGCTAAGAAATGGATTACAACTAACTTTTTATGGCTTTATTCGTCTGTTCTCAGCAAGTTCATGCAACTAATCACTGAGTCGTTTATTTTCGTTGGAGATACACTACAACACTCAGATATATCAGAATTCATCACATTGAACGAATTGTGTTTGGAAATCAACCTTTCTATGGGTTCTGCTAAGAAATGGATTACAACTAACTTTTTATGGCTTTATTCGTCTGTTCTCAGCAAGTTCATGCAACTAATCACTGAATCATGTATTTTCGTTGGAGATACA
>NC_070601.1:16101210-16121210 GCF_027409825.1 Scomber japonicus
ATGATTTGATAATTAATAATCATTTAGTCTAATGAAATTAAGATAGATAGATAGATAGATAGATAGATAGATAGATAGATAGATAGATACATCGATACATAGATAGATAGATGCACATTTATGTTTGTGTGTGTCTGTGTGTGTGTGAAGGTCTGCCAGGTGCCTTTCAAAGTAATGATTTGAGAATTAATAATCATTTAGTCTAATGAAATTAAGATAGATAGATACATAGATAGATACATAGATAGATAGATGGATAGATAGATAGATTGATAGATAGATAGATAGATAGATAGATAGATAGATAGATAGATAGATAGATATGGAGACAGATAGATAGATAGATAGATAGATCGATACATCGATAGATAGATAGATCGATAGACAGATAGATAGATACATATATAGATAGATAGATAGATAGATAGGTACATCGATAGATAGATAGATAGATAGATAGATAGATAAATAGATACATAGATAGATACATAGATATATATATATATAGATAGATAGATATAGAGAGAGAGAGATAGATAGATAGATACATAGATAGATAGATAGATAGATAGATAGAAAGATAGATAGATAGATCGATAGATAGATACATCGATAGATAGATCGATAGATCGATAGACAGATAGATAGATACATAGATAGATAGATAGATAGATAGATAGATAGATACATCGATAGATACATCGATAGATACACATTTATGTTTGTGTGTGTCTGTCTGTGTGTGAAGGTCTGCCAGGTGCCTTTCAAAGTAAAGATTTGAGAATTAATAATCATTTAGTCTTGTAAAATTAATATGGAAAGATAGATAGATAGATAGATAGATAGATAGATAGATAGATAGATAGATAGATAGATAGATAGATAGATACATAGATAGATATATAGATAGATAGATAGATAGATAGATAGATAGATAGATACACATTTATGTTTGTGTGTGTCTCTGTGTTTGTGTGAAGATCTGCCAGGTGCCTTTCAAAGTACAGATTTGAGAATTAGTAATCATTTAGTGTTATAAAATTAACCTGGGTGCCATCACTCACATAATGACCTTTGACCTGAGAGCATAATAATTTTCATATGTAAGGGTTTCAGTCATTTCTAGTCATTTCTTCATCTTTATTGAGTCAAAGGTCTTCCAAATCAACCATCACTACAGTACTGTGACAGACTCTGACTTATATTCTGTTTGGACATACACGGAAACACTCAGATATATCAGAATTCATCACATTGAACTAATTGTGTAGTTGTGTATATTGTGTGTGTGTGTGTGTGTGTGCGTGTGTGTGTATTGCAGTGTGTAGTTGTGTAGTTGTGTATAGTGTGTAGTTGTGTAGTTGTGTAATTGTGTATAGTTGTGTAGTTGTGTATATTGTGTGTGTGTGTATTGCAGTCGGTAGTTGTGTATAATGTGTGTGTATTGCAGTGTGTATTTGTGTATTTGTGTATAGTGTGTAGTTGTGGAGTTGTTTGTAGTTGTGTAGGTGTGTAGTTGTGTATAGTGTGTAGTTGTGTAGTTGTGTATAGTGTGTAGTTGTGTATATTATGTTTGTTTGTGTGTATTGCAGTGTGTAGTTGTGTATAGTGTGTGTGTATTGCAGTGTGTAGTTGTTTATATTGTGTGTGTGTATTGCAGTGTGTATTTGTGTAGTTGTGTATATTGTGTGTGTGTGTATTGCAGTATGTAGTTGTGTATAGTGTGTGTGTATTGCAGTGTGTAGTTGTTTATATTGTGTGTGTATTGCAGTGTGTATTTGTGTATTTGTGTATAGTGTGTAGTTGTGTAGTTTTGTATAGTGTGTAGTTGTGTATATTGTGTTTGTGTGTGTATTGCAGTGTGTAGTTGTGTAGTTTTGTATAGTGTGTAGTTGTGTAGTTGTGTATAGTGTGTAGTTGTGTAGTTGTATATATTGTGTTTGTGTGTTTGTATTGCAGTGTGTAGTTGTGTAGTTTTGTATAGTGTGTAGTTGTGTAGTTGTGTATAGTGTGTAGTCGTGTAATTGTGTATGTTGTTTTTGTGTGTGTGTATTGCAGTGTGTGCTTGTGTAGTTGTGTATAGTGTGTAGTTGTTTATAGTGTGTAATTGTGTTTAGAAATCAACCTTTCTATAGGTTCTGCTAAAATATTGTATTACAACTATCTTTTACTTATTGACGCTGAGGGACTCCAGAGACCAGACCATCAGCAAGGCTGCACCGCCACTGTCAACTGGACGGAAATGGACACCATCAGATGCAGCACAGCATGCCATGTCAGCTCTAAGGCATACTGACATTGTGGGGCATGTCCAGATGGGAAGAGGAGGCTTTGGGCTTGCACCAAGAAAACCATCTTGGAGCAAGGCCTCAACTTCAGAGAGGAGGAGAATGGTGGTAGAAGAGGTGCGCCACCAGGAGGAGGCTGGAAGAAATGCAAAGGCTGTGTCTCTTGCCAAACAGGGACAATGGACCAGATGGGAAGGGCTGGAGAGGAGAGAACTCAGCTGGAGGCAACTTTGGGAAATGGAGGCAAGCACCATAAGCTTTATCATCAGAGCAACATACGATGTGCTACCATCTCAAAAAAACCTCCAGGACTGGTATGGGGAAGATCCAACCTGTTCCCTTTGTCCATCTCCAGCTACCCTTAGGCACATCTTGACCGGGTGTAAAACCAGCCTCACACAGGGGCGCTACACTTGGAGGCACAACCAGGTCCTCAAAAGTTTGGCAGCAGCTCTGGAGACAAAGAGATCCAACATCAACTCCTCACCTAGGGCATCCAACTCCATCAAAGCTCAAACATTCATTCGAGAGGGACAGCCAAAACCCAAACACCCCCCTACCAAGCCAAAACTTGGAAAGTTGGGCAGGCTCAGGATGGAAGATGCTTGTTGATATTGGACAGCAACTGATCTTCCCACCAGAGATAGCAGCTACAACACTCAGACCAGACTTGGTACTCTGGTCTCCCTCTCTCAAAGCCGTCAACATCATTGAGCTCACAGTCCCGTGGGAGGGGGCAACAGAGGAAGCCTATGAACGCAAGAAGCTGCGCTACACAGAGCTGGCGGCTGATGCACAACATCGTGGCTGGAACGCGCAAGTGTACCCAGTGGAAGTAGGATGCCGAGGTTTTGTGGCCGCTTCTACCATCAGGTTTTTAAAAGATGTTGGTATCCAAGGACAGGCACTGCGACAGATAATTAAATCCATATCTGAAGCAGCTGAAAGAAGCAGCCAGTGGATTTGGATGAAGCGGAAGGACCCCTGCTGGGCTCAAAAAACATCAGGGCACACTCACTAGGCTCACTCACCCAACACCCTTTCTCCCAACCAGGAGATGAGGGACCAAGGTATGCGGTCAGTTCCAAGCCTGACTCAGGGGAGTGGACGCCCCTGCCATGCATAGTCCCTTGGACTTGTAATTGGGCATGGGACACAAGCTCGGGCTTGATCACCCCGTAGCTGGCCACCTTTGATGAGGGTGTTTAGTGTTAAAGGGCCGAAACACCCCCTGATTCGAAGGAACACTACTGACGATGTGTCCTAAATTGACAAGGTACACCCCCCCCCCCCCCCACACGCCACTCTCACCATCAAGGAAGCTCATGTGACTCATGTGTAAAACATCTAATGGCACAATGGATAGTAACACCATCTTGTCCAGTGTTTTATGAATCTGAATACCTGGAAGCATCCAGTGACTGCTGAGAAAGGTCAGCTGACAACATGGGAAAGACCTTGTGACGGCATGGAGAGACAGCTGACCGGAGGGAATAGACCCCACTGGGGCTGCCATGGGCCAGCTACCCATGGCGGCAGGCTCCGACGCTTATTACAGTCGCTGGAGCCACCCGCCAAATGCTACGAAAAGTAAACAAAGAAACATACCCCTGGAGCCTGCGAGAGCGGGGGCGCAAGATGGCTCAATGACTGATAACACGGCTACAGACCTAGGAATGGAAAGGACTATGAGTATGAATAAGACGCATGAGGCAACCACAGCAGCAGCAGGACACACACTCCAAGTTTGCACCTGTGGATGGACGAAGATAACATCATTCAGGGGGCTGAGAACCCACCAAGGAAAGAAAGGATGCTTGAGAGAGAAGAGACCAGGGCCCTGCATTGACCTGTACTTCTTAAGGAGCAATCAGGCGAGTCAGTCAGGTGAAGCACAGCGACCGGACACAAACCACAGTTCGCAGAGCATCAGCACCCCGGTCACTGAGGAAGATACAAGCATAGAAAGGCTGGTGGAGGAGCCTGCCCAACCACAGAGACCGCCCATGGAGAGGAAGATCAAGGGGCACAAGCCAAGAGTGAAGTGGCCTAAAGCTGCAGAAAAGAGAGAATGGGAAACAGTCAATCAAGACCTGGCTAACATCTGTAATGGAAATTCTTATTATTCATCTTGTCTGAGCAAATGAGTAGTTATGTTATTTGATTAGATGTATGTGTGTGCATCATAATCTGTTGACCATGCCATGAAATGCTGATTTAAGGAATATCATTGACCTTTGATGGAACATCATGTATGTTATAGTCTACTGATTGACTATTGTCCTGATTGTATACACGTGATGACGTGCCTTTTGTGATGACATTGGTCTGTTGATAGAACAATGTCTCCCTTTCTATGATAATGTATTGTATATAATCTGACTGTTTCCTCTGCTCGGGGCTCGCTTTTTCATCTCACGCTTGAGACAGAAGGAGTCCGTCTGCAGACGACTGAATAAACTAGAGAAAGACAACGTTACCGGCTTTGTGCTTATTGATAAATAAATATTGCCAGAACATTTGGCGTTGTCGGCAGGATCACCCGTGAGCCGGCGTTCGGAACTCAGCGCTGCAGGTTAAGTCTGTACAGCTGGAGTCTGGGACTCCAAAACGCCCCAAACCTCCCTGTCAAAGAGGGTAGAGAAGTGGGGGACCTGACACGTGAGAACCGACGCCCACTCACTGGCGTGATCGAGGAACTTTTTTTCTGGCACACAACCTTGTCTTTCTGGTGAGTACAATCAGTAATAATAGATCCTCGCCACCGAGGGTGGGTGTAATAGACGTATTAACAGGGCAGGTGCTTACCGCTGTAGGATCGCTGAAGCTTCGGGGGGTCTGGGACCTTAGAGACTGTAGAGACAGTCCGTGTGCACATTAAAAAGCTTTGAATGTTACCATCAACGATCGTTTAGTTTTAGGTTTAAAGTTCTAAGAACATAGGGGTATAGAATATTTTTACTTTTCACTCTACTTGTAAAAAAAAAAAAAAGTGAGGAGTTTAGTAAAGATAACCCAAATTGGATTAAAAGAGAAAACTTTAGAGAAAACTAAGAGTAAAATATCTACACTAAATTAACTGAAGTAGTAATAAATAAATAAAGAATCCAAGGTCATTACAAGTCCACCTAAAGAGAAGAAGCAACTAAAAATCTAAAACAAATTTTATTTTTTTTTGCCACAATGGGCTGTAATAGTACCAAGGATGAAACACCTGAAGATCCACCTGTAATGTCTTCTCCCAATATTAGGTTTATGATCACAAAATATGGTGAACAAAGTACTGACCAAATTGAAATCTGGGTTCAGGAGTGTGGATTTCCATGTACGGGCAGTTTTAGCCTAACACAATTAGAACAATGAAAAATCTAACTAACAGTAAAAGAAGAAACCAGTCAGTCAAAACACAAAAAAAAAAAAAAAAGGGAAAAATGTTTATGCTTGTTGGCTTGATGAAGCCAACACCAGGGACAGAAGACATAAGGCAGGGAAAGCTACACTAACCTCTGCATCTCAGTGCCTCAAACTAGATCCTGATCTGGACTCTGCTCTGCCCAGAAGACAGCCAGCACCAGCTGTGGACCAAGGAGGAGCAGCCAGCACTCCGGGAATGATGACAGCCACAGCCATAACCACACCATCACAGCCAATTCCATGCCCAAGGGTGGGAAGACAAGGACTTCCACCTCCACCATACGCTACAAGATATTGTGCACTGCACACCTTTCCCCATGGGATGAAAGCAGAACACGACCAGGCACAGTTTTCAAGTCAACAGAATACTCAGACCATGGACATACAACGAGATGAAAGAAGCTGCTACTCACCTCCCCTCAGTCAAAAATGGGGGAGAGGAGTTTGCAACGCAATTGGACATTTTCTGTCAACAATTCAGACCATCTGAATGAACTGAAGCGACGAGGACATCACAACAAGGGACAGGGCAGGCTGTGGGACAACTGACGCTTGTTTCACGTGTGGAATGATGGGACATTAGACTAAAGACTGTTCGAAAAAAACAAGGAAAATGAGAACGAGATTCCACATGAGACCGAGGCTGATTGACTAGGGGTGGAGCAGAGGACAGTGACGGACTCATCTGGTTATGACGCAAGGGCTGAGACGGCAGATCACTCCACACAGCAGATAAGTAGAAATGCATCCACTGACATGCAAAACACAACAGAAATAGACACATACAGCAAGCAACAGCTTATCTCACCAGCCATTCAACAGAATTATTTTGTTTTGGTTTGTTTTGGTTTCCACTTCCCAATGTATTCTTGTAACAAGGATTCCCCAAACAAATTCCTTTGTCAGATATGGTAGGGAAGACCTAATGTCAACAACACACTGACTTCATGACATCACAAGGCCTCCACTGCACTACTCACATCTTGCAGGGAGCAGACAGAGAGTTTGAGGAAATATGGTATAGGACAGATCAGGACAGACACACACTCAGACTAAACTGGTTATATTGGACCCATAATTGATGTGCTGTGTCAGTAACTCTGTCTAATCCATCTTCTAAAACTCTGTTCAGGATACCACACTCCAACCCCCATGTTTCACTGGTCAAACCCAAAACAACAGGGTGGGAGGACTTGGGATCTTGGATAAAAATGTGTAATGAGGCCTCCGGGTGGGAAAAAACATCAGATCCTGATGTTGATTTCCATCCGCTTCTAAAGGTGCACCGAAAAAGGTTTTCTGCTGTAGTGACTGCGGAAAAGACTGTTGAGCTCATTCCAGACACAAATTTTCAAACAACCACAGAGGTAAAAGATTTCTTTGATTCATTTTTCGGCAATCACATTGTCATAGAAGACGTCTCTGAAATTCCTGAGCTAAGTCAGGTACCATCATGTTTATGGGCAAAGCACAAATATGATGTAGGACTGATTAAAGGTGCCGAACCAGTTGTGATCACACCAAAATCTTTGTATAGGCCATGCAAAATCAATATCCTTGAAGCAGGAGTAATTGTCACATATAAAAAATCTCCTGTGCGAATACCAATTTTTCCTGTAAAGAAAATCAGAGATGCTGAGCAACCTGATAAGTGGAGATTTGTACAGGATCTGCAAGCAGTAAATGCAGCAGTCCACGTGCGCGCACCAAATATACCAAATCCACACACAATTCTCTTTGGAGTTCCATCTGACAGTAAATGGTTCTTTGTTGTTGATCTCGAAAATGCATTTTTTTTTTGTATCCCAGTGGACAAAGAGCCAATTTTGGTTTGCTTTTCAATTTGAGTCCAAAATGTACACTTTTTCTAGGCTCTGTCAAGACTATACTGAATCTCCAACCATTTTTAATGCAGCATTAAAAGACAATCTAGATTCACTTAATTTGCCAGCTGGAAGTGCACTTTTGCAATATGTGGATGATTTAATGATTTGCTCTCCCACACAGGAAGCCTGTGTCCAAGACACACTTGCTCTCCTGAACCATCTGGCTGATAACGGTCACAAGGCCAGCTTGTCAAAACTTCAGTTTGTTTCAAAACAAGTCACTTTTCTGGGTCATGTGATCACAGCAGAGGGCAAAACCCTCTCACCCAAACGAATTAAAGCAATCCAAAACATTCCACAGCCTGAAACAAAGAAATAGGTAATGAGTTTTTAGGAATGATGTCATATTGCAGACAGTGGATCCCAAAGACAAAGTTATTTAGACACCTGAGGCTGTAAAAGCCTTTGTGGAGTTGAAATTGGCATTACAATCTCCTCCAACATTGGGCCTTCCGGATTGCACCAAACCATTCACACAGACTGTGGGCGAACGGGGTGGGTACATGACTTCAATATTGACACAAGACCATGGGGGACGACAGAGACCGGTAGCTTATTTCTCATCAAGACTTGACTCGGTTGCTGCAGGACTTCCTACCTGTGATAGCTTCACGTGACATTGTAGGCTATGCTGATCTCACCCTACTGGTACCACATGCTGTTTCAATGATTTAGCTTGAACAGAAAACTTCCCACCTGTCAACAGCAAGGTGGCTCAGATATAACACAATTCTGCTGGACATGCCTAACATAACTGTTAAAAGATGCAATGTTCTTAACCCTGCAACTCTTCTCCCTACACCAGATGATGGACAACCACACGACTGTGTGGCAGTGATAACTGAAGTTTGTTCCCCAGACCTGATCTGCAGGACACACCTCTGCAGAACGCTGACCTGGAACTGTTTGTGGATGGCTCAGCCTCGAGAAACTCAACAACCGGTAAAAACCAAACGGGCTTTGCTATTACAACACTACATGACACAATTGTTGCACAGCCACTTCCCTCAAATTATTCTGCACAAGCAGCAGAATTAGTAGCGCTGACAGAGGCTTGCAAGATTGCAGCTGACAAAACAGTCAACATATATATTGACAGTAGATATGCATGGGGAGTGGTACATGATTTTGGCCGTCTTTGGGCCAATAGAGATTTTTTAACATCAACAGGCAAACCTATAGCCCATCATGCAATGGTTGCTGCACTTCTCGATGCTGTCCTCCTTCCAAAACAGGTTGCTATCTGCAAATGCCAAGCACACACAAATAATGATGATTTTGTTTCACAGGGGAATGCCAGAGCTGACGCTGCAGCCAAAACAGCGGCACAGCTAGATAACACTAACAATAACATTCAATGTCTTGCTATTGTTAACTCACCACTGACATCCACAGTCGATTTATTTGACCTACAGGCCAGAGCCAGCCCTGAAGAGAGGATGGCTTGGAAGAAAGCAGGCCTAATGGTAGACCTTGTCTACCCAAATACTTATTTCCTCATTATGCTAAGTTGACACATGGGGGATCATGTGTCAAAAGGGGGAATGATGAGTGAAATACAGAGGTATTGGTTCACAAAGGGTTTCTCTAACTTTTCCCAAAAATTTTGTCAAAGTTGTGTGATTTGTGCTACTAACAATGCAGGCAGAGGCGTCCAGATGCAACAGAGTGCGCATCCACCACTACAAAAACCTTTTGATCACTTACAAATGGATTTCATTGAGCTAACGCCTAGTGAGGGAAAGAAATACTGTTTGGTTTTTGTTGACATGTTTTCCAAATGGGTAGAAGCTTTTCCCACTTCTAAGCAGGACTCAGCAGCAGTAGCCAAGGCTCTAATCAGAGAAATAATTTCCAGATGGGGAATTCCAGGTAAAATCTCATCCGACAATGGTACACCTTTCGTGAGCGCAGCCCTTAAGAGCGTGGGTGAGTATTTTGGCATTGAAATGAAGCAACATTGTGCTTATCACCCAGCCAGTGGGGGGGCTGTTGAAAGAGAGAATGGTACATTGAAAGGAAAATTGGCTAAATGTTGTGAGGAAACTGGTTTAACTTGGACAAAAGCACTACCGATTGTTTTGATGCACATGAGAGCTAGGGTCAGAAGCAGAAATGGCCTTAGCCCGTTTGAAATCCTCTTTGCACGACCTATGAATACAGGAATTGGACCGGTCAAGAGGCAACTTCCCAGTGTGAGGATGAAATGTTACGTTATTGTGCAAACCTGTCCTCTGTGCTTACTGATATTCACAAACAGGCTAAGGACGCCCTACCAACTGCCACGGAGCGAAAACTACATGACCTGGAATCTGGAGACTGGGTCGTAGTGAGGGATCTGAGGAGAAAGAGCTGGAAAGCACGCAGGTGGAACGGACCTTTCCAAATCCTCCTCACCACAGAAACAGCAGTGAAGGTCGCAGAACGGGTCACCTGGATACACGCCAGCCACTGCAAACGGGTTCCTGAACCCACGGACGAGACACCATCAAGCGTGCAGAGCATCAGTAAGTGAACCAACACTTTCCCCCGCCTTGTACTGACCAACAGGAGGGGTGTGGTTTAAAGTAGGACCACACGTCTCTAGTACACTGATTACGGGGGTAAGCTGAGGCACCACGGCTGATGCAATGACGCCAACGAATATACAGTGGCGCTGGAGGGGTGGCAGATGGAGAGGAATTTGCAGCATATTCCTGCTCACTGTCATCATCGTCCTGCTACTGCTCCTGCAACAAGACACATCTCAGCCTGAACAACAACAGGGGGGTAAAAACTCAGAGAGCAGCTGCAGAGCATCCAACTGCAGAAAGAGGAGAGAATTGCTGCCTGAGTTTACTCACCCCCACTGAAGCCTGAGGAAAATTCTTGGTACGCTGTAGTACTATCGACAGCCAGAAGGATTACAAATGACAGCTGCTATGTCTGCACACAACTTCCTCACGGGGTGGGAGACGCAATACCTGTGACGCCGACACCATTGAATGTTTTGGAGACACTAGGCGTCATGGTAGCTTTCACCCTGGGGGGTTTCCCTGGAGGACCGGACTGTGAAGGACATGGCTGAGAACATCGACATGTGCAACATCAGCATCGTCAACTACGGGGGTTCAACGGCAAGATTCTGGAACATGACACAGGTGAAACAACCAGGAGTTCACCAATCTGTCATGACTACAAACCCCACCCAACAACAAGGAACTGTTTGTTTCACTAGGAAGTGCTTCACTGAACAAGAGCACTTCCTGGGAATATCACCGTGCAAGCAGGTGGTTACGGCTACCTGTGGACATTACGGACAATATGACTCATATTGTCTCACACCTGAACAATCTGTTGTATGAACAAAAGATCAAAGACTCTGTGAATCAAAGTCCATGGTTATGGCTGACCCAGGGAGGATGGAAAATGACGTTACTGAAAGCATTGACACCTTTGCTTGTTACCCTGACAGTGTTTATGGTTGTGATCTGTTGTGCTATACCTTGCATTAAAGCTTTGGTCACTTCATTGGTTAAAACCTCTGTTGGGCAGTTCATGATTCAATCTGGAGATGATTCCTCTCTGAACTGGGTTCCACCCTATGCTGACTTACATGATTTTGACAGTACTGTTTAATCTAGTATTGCTCAATCTAGCAATATTGTTTGCTTTGATTACTTGAGAAAAAAAAGATGTTGTTAATCAGATTTTTTTTGATCATTAGTTTTGAATTTCAATGATTAATGTTTGTTTGATTAATTTGTGAGCGTAATACGCTCAAATGGGGGAATGTAATGGAAATTCTTATTATTCATCTTGTCTGAGCAAATGAGTAGTTATGTTATTTGATTAGATGTATGTGTGTGCATCATAATCTGTTGACCATGCCATGAAATGCTGATTTAAGGAATATCATTGACCTTTGATGGAACATCATGTATGTTATAGTCTACTGATTGACTATTGTCCTGATTGTATACACGTGATGACGTGCCTTTTGTGATGACATTGGTCTGTTGATAGAACAATGTCTCCCTTTCTATGATAATGTATTGTATATAATCTGACTGTTTCCTCTGCTCGGGGCTCGCTTTTTCATCTCACGCTTGAGACAGAAGGAGTCCGTCTGCAGACGACTGAATAAACTAGAGAAAGACAACGTTACCGGCTTTGTGCTTATTGATAAATAAATATTGCCAGAACACATCCTAAGGCAACAAGTGGGAACAGCGGAGAAAAAGCTGGACAACATCGGTGATCTAATCTACCAGTATGGAGTAGAGCGGTTTGGGGTGAAGGAAAGGAGTAGCCACAAAGAAACACCTGCACCAGTCAAATCAAGGAGACAGCAAGAAATGGATAGACTAGTCAGAGAGAGGCGACAACTTAGAAAGCAATGGAGAAAGGCATCTGACATTGATAGGGAGGGTCTTGCTCTACTACAAGATGACATCAAATGCCGACTGGCAGCCTTGCGGAGAGCAGAGAACTTGAGGAAACATAGAAAAAGAAAGGAACACACAAGAACACGTTTCTATAAAGACCCCTTCAAGTTTGTTAAAGATCTGTTCACCAAGGAGAAAAGTGGAACCCTGAAAACTACAAAACAAGAATTGGAAAAACATTTGGAGATGGTCCACCATGATGACAAAAGGCATGAGCAGCTAACCATCCCACAGGACATCCCACCTCTTCAGGCTCCTGGGTTCCACTTGGAGACTGCCCCTCCAAAGTGGAAGGAAGTGGAGAACATAGTTCAGCGGACAAGATCAGCATCAGCCCCGGGGCCAAATGGGGTGCCGTATAAGTTCTACAAGAACGCCCCGGATGTTCTCCGCTATCTTTGGGAACTGATGAGAGTAGTGTGGCAGAAAGGGATAATCCTCAAGGCGTGGCGAAGGGCTGGAGGTGTACTCATCCCCAAAGAGAAGGATGCAGCTGACATCAACCAATTCCGTCCCATCTGCCTTCTCAACGTGGAGGGGAAAATCTTTTTCAGTGTCATCGCTCAAAGGCTTTCTACCTACCTGGAGAGGAACAAATACGTAGATACATCCGTACAGAAGGCGGGCATTCCAGGGTCCTCTGGTTGCTTGGAACATACCAGTATGATTTGGCAGCAGATCCAAGAGGCGAAGAAGGCAAAAAGAGACCTGCACGTCACCTTTCTCGACCTGGCCAATGCCTTTGGTTCAGTTCCCCACAATCTACTCTGGGAATCCTTCAAGTTCTTCCACGTCCCACCATCCATCACCACCCTGGTAAAGTCCTACTTTGAAGATCTACAGTTGTGCTTCTCCACGCCAGACTTCACAACTTCCTGGCTACGTGTGGAGATCGGCATCATGGCCGGCTGTACAGTCTCACCTCTGGCCTTCACAATGGCCATGGAGATCATCATCAGGGCCTCGAGGTGGGTGGTTGGAGGAGAACGAACGAAAAATGGTATTCGTCTACCACCCATCCGAGCTTTCATGGATGACATGACCACACTGACCACCACTGCAGCTTGCACCAGGCGGCTACTTGGCAAGCTGCAGGAAAACATCAAGTGGGCCCGGATGAAATTCAATCCGAGCAAATCTCGGAGTATCTCCATTGTCAAGGGAGAGCTGAAAAACGTGAGGTTTTGCATTGATGAAGACCCCATACCAACAGTGTCTGAACACCCCATCAAGAGCCTGGGCAGATGGTACAATGCAAGCCTCAAGGACAAGGACCAGGTGAAGCAGATAAGACAGGACCTTAGCAACAACTTGCAAAGCATCAACGGGACACTCCTGCCAGGGAAGCTGAAGCTCTGGTGTTTGCAATTTGGACTTCTCCCCCGGATAATGTGGCCGTTGACCATCTACGACATCCCAATCACAACTGTGGAAAAGATGGAGCAAACTGTGACTGCCTATGTCAAGAAATGGCTTGGAGTTCCCCGCTGTTTGACTAACATTGGTCTCTACGGCAAAGGAGTCCTTCAGCTACCAATTACAAGCCTTGTTGAAGAGTACAAGTGCTCTGAAGTAAGGCTCCTATTGACGCTGAGGGACTCCAGAGACCAGACCATCAGCAAGGCTGCACCGCCACTGTCAACTGGACGGAAATGGACACCATCAGATGCAGCACAGCATGCCATGTCAGCTCTAAGGCATTCTGACATTGTGGGGCATGTCCAGATGGGAAGAGGAGGCTTTGGGCTTGCACCAAGAAAACCATCTTGGAGCAAGGCCTCAACTTCAGAGAGGAGGAGAATGGTGGTAGAAGAGGTGCGCCACCAGGGGGAGGCTGGAAGAAATGCAAAGGCTGTGTCTCTTGCCAAACAGGGACAATGGACCAGATGGGAAGGGCTGGAGAGGAGAGAACTCAGCTGGAGGCAACTTTGGGAAATGGAGGCAAGCACCATAAGCTTTATCATCAGAGCAACATAAGATGTGCTACCATCTCAAAAAAACCTCCAGGACTGGTATGGGGAAGATCCAACCTGTTCCCTCTGTCCATCTCCAGCTACCCTTAGGCACATCTTGACCGGGTGTAAAACCAGCCTCACACAGGGGCGCTACACTTGGAGGCACAACCAGGTCCTCAAAAGTTTGGCAGCAGCTCTGGAGACAAAGAGATCCAACATCAACTCCTCACCTAGGGCATCCAACTCCATCAAAGCTCAAACATTCATTCGAGAGGGACAGCCAAAACCCAAACACCCCCCTACCAAGCCAAAACTTGGAAAGTTGGGCATGGCTCAGGATTGGAAGATGCTTGTTGATATTGGACAGCAACTGATCTTCCCACCAGAGATAGCAGCTACAACACTCAGACCAGACTTGGTACTCTGGTCTCCCTCTCTCAAAGCCGTCAACATCATTGAGCTCACAGTCCCATGGGAGGGGGCAACAGAGGAAGCCTACGAACGCAAGAAGCTGCGCTACACAGAGCTGGCGGCTGATGCACAACATCGTGGCTGGAACGCGCAAGTGTACCCAGTGGAAGTAGGATGCCGAGGTTTTGTGGCCGCTTCTACCATCAGGTTTTTAAAAGATGTTGGTATCCAAGGACAGGCACTGCGACAGATAATTAAATCCATGTCTGAAGCAGCTGAAAGAAGCAGCCAGTGGATTTGGATGAAGCGGAAGGACCCCTGCTGGGCTGAAAAAACATCAGGGCACACTGTAGTTGTGTAGTTTTGTATAGTGTGTAGTTGTGTAGTTGTGTATAATGTGTAGTTGTGTAGTTGTGTATAGTGTGTAGTTGTGTAGTTGTGTATATTGTGTTTGTGTGTGTGTATTGCAGTGTGTAGTTGTGTAGTTTTGTATAGTGTGTAGTTGTGTAGTTGTGTATAGTGTGTAGTCGTGTAGTTGTGTATGTTGTTTTTGTGTGTGTGTATTTCAGTGTGTACTTGTGTAGTTGTGTATAGTGTGTAGTTGTTTATAGTGTGTAATTGTGTTTAGAAATCAACCTTTCTATAGGTTCTGCTAAAATATTGTATTACAAAAATATGCAACATGCAACTAATCACTGAATCATTTATATTCTGTTTAGACATAATCACATTGAACTAATTGTGTTTAAAAATCAACCTTTCTATGGGTTCTGCTAAGAAATGGATTACAACTAACTTTTTATGGCTTTATTTGTCTGTTCTCAGCAAGTTCATGCAACTAATCACTGAATCATTTATTCTGATAGATAGATAGATAGATAGATAGATAGATAGATAGATAGATAGATAGATAGATAGATAGATAGATAGATAGATAGATAGATAGATAGATAGATGCACATTTATGTTTGCGTGTGTCTCTGTGTTTGTGTGAAGGTCTGCCAGGTGCCTTTCAAAGTACAGATTTGAGAATTAGTAATCATTTAGTGTTATAAAATTAACCTGGGTGCCATCACTCACATAATGACCTTTGACCTGAGAGCATAATTTTCATATGTAAGGGTTTCAGTCATTTCTAGTCATTTCTTCATCATTATTGAGTCAAAGGTCTTCCAAATCAACCATCACTACAGTACTGTGACAGACTCTGACTTATATTCTGTTTGGACATACACGGAAACACTCAGATATATCAGAATTCATCACATTGAACTAATTGTGTTGAGAAATCAACCTTTCTATGGGTTCTGCTAAGAGAATGGATTACAATTAACTTTTTATGGCTTTATTCGTCTGTTCTCAGCAAATTCATGCAACTAATCACTGAATCACCTATTCTCGTTGGACATACACTAAAACACTCAGATATTTCAGAATTCATCACATTGAACTAATTGTGTAGTTGTGTATATTGTGTGTGTGTGTGTGTGTGTGTGTATTGCAGTGTGTAGTTGTGTAGTTGTGTATAGTGTGTAGTTGTGTAGTTGTGTAGTTGTGTAATTGTGTATTGCAATGTGTAGTTGTGTAGTTGTGTATAGTGTGTAGTTGTGTAGTTGTGTAGTTGTGTATAGTGTGTACTTGTGTAGTTGTGTATAATGTGTAGTTGTGTAGTTGTGTATAGTGTGTAGTTGTGTATATTGTGTTTGTGTGTGTGTGTATTGCAGTGTGTAGTTGTGTAGTTTTGTATAGTGTGTAGTTGTGTAGTTGTGTATAATGTGTAGTTGTGTAGTTGTGTATATTGTGTAGTTGTGTAGTTGTGTATATTGTGTTTGTGTGTATGTATTGCAGTGTGTAGTAGTTGTGTATAGTGTGTAGTTGTGTATATTGTGTTTGTTTGTGTGTATTGCAGTGTGTAGTTGTGTATAGTGTGTGTGTATTGCAGTGTGTAGTTGTTTATATTGTGTGTGTGTATTGCAGTGTGTATTTGTGTAGTTGTGTATATTGTGTGTGTGTGTATTGCAGTGTGTAGTTGTGTATAGTGTGTGTGTATTGCAGTGCGTAGTTGTTTATATTGTGTGTGTATTGCAGTGTGTATTTGTGTAGTTGTGTATAGTGTGTAGTTGTGTAGTTGTGTATATTGTGTAGTTGTGTAATTGTGTAGTTGTGTATAGTGTGTAGTTGTGTATATTGTGTTTGTGTATAGTGTATTGCACTGTGTAGTTGTGTAGTTGTGTATAGTGTGTAGTTGTGTAGTTGTGTATAGTGTGTAGTTGTGTAGGTGTGTATATTGTTTTTGTGTGTGTGTATTGCAGTGTGTAGTTGTGTAGTTGTGTATATTGTGTGTGTGTGTATTGCAGTGTGTAGTAGTGTATAGTGTTTGTGTATTGCAGTGTGTAGTTGTGAATATTGTGTGTGTGTATTGCAGTGTGTAATTGTGTAGTTGTGTATAGTGTGTAGTTGTGTAGTTGTGTATAGTGTGTAGTTGTGTATTTATGTAGTTGTGTATAATGTGTAGTTTTGTAGTTGTGTATATTGTGTTTGTGTGTGTGTATTGCAGTGTGTAGTTGTGTAGTTTTGTATAGTTTGTAGTTGTGTAGTTGTGTATAGTGTGTAGTTGTGTAGCTGTGTATATTGTTTTTGTGTGTGTGTATTGCAGTATGTATTTGTGTAGTTGTGTATAGTGTGTAGTTTTTTATAGTGTGTAGTTGTGTTTAGAAATCAACCTTTCTATAGGTTCTGCTAAAATATTGTATTACAAACTAACTTTTATGGATTAATTCGTCTGTTCTCAGCCAGTTGATGCAACTAATCACTGAATCACTTGTATTCTGTTTGGTCATAAACTGAAACACTCAGATATTTCAGAATTCATCACATTGAACTAATTCTATTTAGAAATCAACCTTTCTATGGGTTCTGCTAAGAAATCAACATTGCTATGGGTTCCCCTACGAGAATGGATTACAACTAACTTTTTATGGCTTTATTCGTCTTTTCTCATCAAGTTCATGCAACTAATCACTAAATCACTTATTCTCGTTGGAGATACACTACAACACTCAGATATATCAGAATTCATCACATTGAACGAATTGTGTTTAGAAATCAACCTTTCTATGTGTTCTGCTAAGAAATGGATTACAACTAACTTTTTATGGCTTTATTCGTCTGTTCTCAGCAAGTTCATTCAACTAATCACTGAATCATTTATTCTCATTGGAGATACCCAAAAACACTCAGATATATCAGAATTCATCACATTGAACTAATTGTGTTTATAAATCAACCTTTCTATGTGTTCTGCTAAGAAATGGATTACAACTAACTTTTTATGGCTTTATTCGTCTATTCTCATCAAGTTCATGCAACTAATCACTGAATCACTTATATTATGTTTGGAAATACACTAAAACACTCAGACATTTCAGAATTCATCACATTGAACTAATTGTGTTTGGAAATCAACCTTTCTATGGGTTCTGCTAAGAAATGGATTACAACTAACTTTTTATGGCTTTATTCGTCTGTTCTCAGCAAGTTCATTCAACTAATCACTGAATCATTTATTTTCGTTGGAGATACACTACAACACTCAGATATATCAGAATTCATCACATTGAACAAATTGTGATTAGAAATCAACCTTTCTATGTGTTCTGCTAAAAAATGGATTACAACTAACTTTTTCTGGCTTTATTCGTCTTTTCTCGTCAAGTTCATGCAACAAATCACTAAATCACTTATTTTCGTTGGAGATACACTACAACACTCAGATATATCAGAATTCATCACATTGAACGAATTGTGTTTAGAAATCAACCTTTCTATGTGTTCTGCTAAGAAATGGATTACAACTAACTTTTTATGGCTTTATTCGTCTGTTCTCAGCAAGTTCATTCAACTAATCACTGAATCATTTATTCTCATTGGAGATACCCAAAAACACTCAGATATATCAGAATTCATCACATTGAACTAATTGTGTTTATAAATCAACCTTTCTATGTGTTCTGCTAAGAAATGGATTACAACTAACTTTTTATGGCTTTATTCGTCTATTCTCATCAAGTTCATGCAACTAATCACTGAATCACTTATATTATGTTTGGAAATACACTAAAACACTCAGACATTTCAGAATTCATCACATTGAACGAATTGTGTTTGGAAATCAACCTTTCTATGGGTTCTGCTAAGAAATGGATTACAACTAACTTTTTATGGCTTTATTCGTCTGTTCTCAGCAAGTTCATTCAACTAATCACTGAATCATTTATTTTCGTTGGAGATACACTACAACACTCAGATATATCAGAATTCATCACATTGAACAAATTGTGATTAGAAATCAACCTTTCTATGTGTTCTGCTAAAAAATGGATTACAACTAACTTTTTCTGGCTTTATTCGTCTTTTCTCGTCAAGTTCATGCAACAAATCACTAAATCACTTAATTTCGTTGGAGATACACTACAACACTCAGATATATCAGAATTCATCACATTGAACGAATTGTGTTTAGAAATCAACCTTTCTATGGGTTCTGCTAAGAAATGGATTACAACTAACTTTTTATGGCTTTATTCGTCTGTTCTCAGCAAGTTCATGCAACAAATCACTAAATCACTTATTCTCATTGGAAATACACTACAACACTCAGATATATCAGAATTCATCACATTGAACGAATTGTGTTTAGAAATCAACCTTTCTATGTGTTCTGCTAAGAAAATGGATTACAACTAACTTTTTATGGCTTTATTCGTCTGTTCTCAGCAAGTTCATGCGACTAATCACTGAATCATGTATTTTCGTTGGAGATACACTACAACACTCAGATATATCAGAATTCATCACATTGAACAAATTGTGTTTAGAAATCAACCTTTCTATGTGTTCTGTTAAAAAATGGATTACAACTAACTTTTTATGGCTTTATTCGTCTGTTCTCAGCAAGTTCATGCGACTAATCACTGAAATATTTATTCTCATTAGAGATACACTAAAACACTCAGATATATCAGAATTCATCACATTGAACTAATTGTGTTTAGAAATCAACCTTTCTATGGGTTCTGCTACGAAATGGATTTACAACTAACTTTTTATGGCTTTATTCGTCTGTTCTCAGCAAGTTCATGCAACTAATCACTGAATCATGTATTTTCGTTGGAGATACACTACAACACTCAGATATATCAGAATTCATCACATTGAACGAATTGTGTTTAGAAATCAACCTTTCTATGTGTTCTGCTAAGAAATGGATTACAACTAACTTTTTATGGCTTTATTCGTCTGTTCTCATCAAGTTCATGCAACAAATCACTAAATCACTTATTCTCGTTGGAGATACACTACAACACTCAGATATATCAGAATTAATCATATTGAACGAATTGTGTTTAGAAATCAACCTTTCTATGGGTTCTGCTAAGAAATGGATTACAACTAACTTTTTATGGCTTTATTCGTCTGTTCTCAGCAAGTTCATGCAACTAATCACTGAATCATTTATTCTCATTGGAGATACACTACAACACTCAGATATGTCAGAATTCATCACATTGAATTAATTGTGTTTAGAAATCAACCTTTCTATGGGTTCTGCTAAGAAAT
>NC_070601.1:16141210-16143710 GCF_027409825.1 Scomber japonicus
AGATAGATAGATACATAGATAGATAGATAGATAGATACATCGATAGATAGATACATCGATAGATAGATAGATAGATAGATAGATAGATAGATAGATAGATAGATAGATAGATAGATAGATAGATAGATAGATAGATAGATATATAGATAGATAGATAGATAGATATAGAGAGAGATAGATAGATAGATAGATTGATACATCGATAGATAGATAGATACACATTTATGTTTGTGTGTGTCTGTGTGTGTGTGAAGGTCTGCCAGGTGCCTTTCAAAGTACAAATTTGAGAATTAGTAATCATTTAGTGTTATAAAATTAACCTGGGTGCCATCACTCACATAATGACCTTTGACCTGAGAAAATCATGATTTTCACATGTAAGGGTTTCAGTAGGCGGATGCTTTTCATTTCTAATTTCTAGTCATTTCTTCATATTAATTGAGTCAAAGGTCTTCCAAATCAACCATCACTACAGTATTGTGACAAATAGATAGATAGATAGATGGATAGATAGATAGATAGATAGATAGATATATAGATAGGTAGATAAATACTTATGTTTGTGTGTGTCTGTGTGTGTGTGAAGGTCTGCCAAGTGCCTTTCAAAGTAATGATTTGATAATTAATAATCATTTAGTCTAATGAAATTAAGATAGATAGATAGATAGATAGATAGATAGATAGATAGATAGATAGATAGATAGATAGATAGATAGATAGATAGATAGATAGATAGATAGATAGATAGATAGATACATCGATAGATAGATGCATATTTATGTTTGTGTGTGTCTGTGTGTGTGTGAAGGTCTGCCAAGTGCCTTTCAAAGTAATGATTTGAGAATTAATAATCATTTAGTCTAATGAAATTAAGATAGATAGATACATAGATAGATACATAGATAGATAGATAGATTGATAGATAGATAGATAGATAGATAGATATGGAGACAGATAGATAGATAGATAGATAGATCGATACATCGATAGATAGATAGATCGATACATCGATAGATAGATCGATAGATCGATAGACAGATAGATAGATACATAGATAGATAGATAGATAGATAGATAGATAGATAGATAGATACATCGATAGATAGATAGATAGATAGATACATCGATAGATAGATCGATAGATCGATAGACAGATAGATAGATACATAGATAGATAGATAGATAGATAGATAGATACATCGATAGATACATCGATAGATACACATTTATGTTTGTGTGTGTCTGTCTGTATGTGAAGGTCTGCCAGGTGCCTTTCAAAGTAAAGATTTGAGAATTAATAATCATTTAGTCTTGTAAATTAATATAGATAGATAGATAGATAGATAGATAGATACATAGATAGATAGATAGATAGATAGATAGATAGATAGATAGATAGATAGATAGATAGTTAGATAGATAGATAAACATTTATGTTTGTGTGTGTCTCTGTGTTTGTGTGAAGGTCTGCCAGGTGCCTTTCAAAGTACAGATTTGAGAATTAGTAATCATTTAGTGTTATAAAATTAACCTGGGTGCCATCACTCACATAATGACCTTTGACCTGAGAGCATAATAATTTTCATATGTAAGGGTTTCAGTCATTTCTAGTCATTTCTTCATCTTTATTGAGTCAAAGGTCTTCCAAATCAACCATCACTACAGTACTGTGACAGACTCTGACTTATATTCTGTTTGGACATACACGGAAACACTCAGATATATCAGAATTCATCACATTGAACTAATTGTGTAGTTGTGTATATTGTGTGTGTGTGTGTGTGTGCGTGTGTGTGTATTGCAGTGTGTAGTTGTGTAGTTGTGTATAGTGTGTAGTTGTGTAGTTGTGTAGGTGTGTAGTTGTGTATAGTGTGTAGTTGTGTAGTTGTGTATAGAGTGTAGTTGTGTATATTATGTTTGTTTGTGTGTATTGCAGTGTGTAGTTGTGTATAGTGTGTGTGTATTGCAGTGTGTAGTTGTTTATATTGTGTGTGTGTATTGCAGTGTGTATTTGTGTAGTTGTGTATATTGTGTGTGTGTGTATTGCAGTATGTAGTTGTGTATAGTGTGTGTGTATTGCAGTGTGTAGTTGTTTATATTGTGTGTGTATTGCAGTGTGTATTTGTGTATTTGTGTATAGTGTGTAGTTGTGTAGTTTTGTATAGTGTGTAGTTGTGTAGTTGTGTATAATGTGTAGTTGTGTAGTTGTGTATAGTGTGTAGTTGTGTATATTGTGTTTGTGTGTGTATTGCAGTGTGTAGTTGTGTAGTTTTGTATAGTGTGTAGTTGTGTAGTTGTGTATAGTGTGTAGTTGTGTAGTTGTATATATTGTGTTTGTGTGTGTGTATTGCAGTGTGTAGTTGTGTAGTTTTGTATAGTGTGTAGTTGTGTAGTTGTGTATAGTGTGTAGTCGTGTAATTGTGTATGTTGTTTTTGTGTGTGTGTATTGCAGTGTGTACTTGTGTAGTTGTGTATAGTGTGTAGTTGTTTATAGTGTGTA
>NC_070601.1:16148710-16151210 GCF_027409825.1 Scomber japonicus
ATAGATAGATAGATAGATAGATAGATAGATAGATAGATCGATACATCGATAGATAGATAGATCGATACATCGATACATCGATAGATAGATCGATAGATCGATAGACAGATAGATAGATACATAGATAGATAGATAGATAGATAGATACATCGATAGATAGATAGATAGATAGATAGATAGATAGATAGATAGATAGATAGATAGATAGATAGATAGATACATAGATAGATACATAGATAGATATATAGATAGATAGATAGATATAGAGAGAGATAGATAGATAGATAGATAGATAGATACATCGATAGATAGATAGATACACATTTATGTTTGTGTGTGTCTGTGTGTGTGTGAAGGTCTGCCAGGTGCCTTTCAAAGTACAGATTTGAGAATTAGTAATCATTTAGTGTTATAAAATTAACCTGGGTGCCATCACTCACATAATGACCTTTGACCTGAGAAAATCATGATTTTCACATGTAAGGGTTTCAGTAGGCGGATGCTTTTCATTTCTAATTTCTAGTCATTTCTTCATATTAACTGAGTCAAAGGTCTTCCAAATCAACCATCACTACAGTACTGTGACAAATAGATAGATAGATAGATAGATAGATAGATAGATAGATAGATAGATAGATAGATAGATAGATACATCGATAGATAGATAGATAGATAGATAGATAGATAGATACATAGATAGATACATAGATAGATATATAGATAGATAGATAGATATAGAGAGAGATAGATAGATAGATAGATACATACATCGATAGATAGATAGATACACATTTATGTTTGTGTGTGTCTGTGTGTGTGTGAAGGTCTGCCAGGTCATGATTTTAGATAGATAGATAGATACATCGATAGATAGATAGATAGATAGATAGATAGATAGATAGATAGATAGATAGATAGATAGATAGATAGATAGATAGATAGATAGATAGATACATAGATAGATACATAGATAGATATATAGATAGATAGATAGATAGATATAGAGAGAGATAGATAGATAGATAGATAGATACATCGATAGATAGATAGATACACATTTATGTTTGTGTGTGTCTGTGTGTGTGTGAAGGTCTGCCAGGTGCCTTTCAAAGTACAGATTTGAGAATTAGTAATCATTTAGTGTTATAAAATTAACCTGGGTGCCATCATTCACATAATGACCTTTGACCTGAGAAAATCATGATTTTCACATGTAAGGGTTTCAGTAGGCGGATGCTTTTCATTTCTAATTTCTAGTCATTTCTTCATATTAATTGAGTCAAAGGTCTTCCAAATCAACCATCACTACAGTACTGTGACAAATAGATAGATAGATAGATAGATAGATAGATAGATAGATAGATAGATAGATAGATAGATAGATAGATAGATAGATAGATAGATACATCGATAGATAGATATATACACATTTATGTTTGTGTGTGTCTGTGTGTGTGTGAAGGTCTGCCAGGTGCCTTTCAAAGTAAAGATTTGAGAATTAATAATCATTTAGTCTTATAAAATTAATATAGATAGATTGATAGATGGATAGATAGATAGATAGATAGATAGATAGATAGATAGATAGATAGATAGATAGATAGATAGATAGATAGATAGATAGATAGATATATAAATCGATACATCGATATATAGATCGATACATCGATAGACAGATAGATAGATACATAGATAGATAGATAGATAGATAGATAAATCGATACATCGATATATAGATCGATACATCGATAGACAGATAGATAGATACATAGATAGATAGATAGATAGATAGATAGATAGATAGATAGATAGATACATAGATAGATAGATAGATAGATAGATAGATAGATAGATAGATAGATACATCGATAGATAGATAGATACACATTTATGTTTGTGTGTGTCTGTGTGTGTGTGAAGGTCTGCCAGGTGCCTTTCAAAGTACAGATTTGAGAATTAGTAATCATTTAGTGTTATAAAATTAACCTGGGTGCCATCACTCACATAATGATCTTTGACCTGAGAAAATCATGATTTTCATATGTAAGGGTTTCAGTAGGCGGATGCTTTTCATTTCTAATTTCTAGTCATTTCTTCATATTAATTGAGTCAAAGGTCTTCCAAATCAACCATCACTACAGTACTGTGACAAAAAGATAGATAGATAGATAGATAGATAGATAGATAGATAGATAGATAGATAGATAGATAGATAGATAGATAGATAGATAGATAGATAGATAGATAGATAGATAGATAGATAGATAGATAGATAGATATATGCACATTTATGTTTGTGTGTGTCTGGGTGTGTGAAGGTCTGCCAGGTGCCTTTCAAAGTAAAGATTTGAGAATTAATAATCATTTAGTCTTATAAAATTAGTATAGATGGATAGATAGATAGATAGATAGATAGATAGATAGATAGATAGATAGATAGATAGATAGATAGATAGATAGATAGATAGATAGATAGATAGATAGATAGATAGATAGATAG
>NC_070601.1:16161210-16168710 GCF_027409825.1 Scomber japonicus
CTAAGAAATGGATTACAACTAACTTTTTATGGCTTTATTCGTCTGTTCTCAGCAAGTTCATTCAACTAATCACTGAATCATTTATTCTCATTGGAGATACCCAAAAACACTCAGATATATCAGAATTCATCACATTGAACTAATTGTGTTTAGAAATCAACCTTTCTATGGGTTCTGCTACGAAATGGATTACAACTAACTTTTTATGGCTTTATTCGTCTGTTCTCAGCAAGTTCATGCAACTAATCACTGAATCATGTATTTTCGTTGGAGATACACTACAGATATATCAGAATTCATCACATTGAACTAATTGTGTTTAGAAATCAACCTTTCTATGTGTTCTGCTAAGAAATGGATTACAACTAACTTTTTATGGCTTTATTCGTCTTTTCTCATCAAGTTCATGCAACAAATCACTAAATCACTTATTCTCGTTGGAGATACACTACAACACTCAGATATATCAGAATTCATCACATTGAACGAATTGTGTTTATAAATCAACCTTTCTATGTGTTCTGCTAAAAAATGGATTACAACTAACTTTTTATGGCTTTATTCGTCTGTTCTCATCAAGTTCATGCGACTAATCACTGAGTCATTTATTTTCGTTGGAGATACACTACAACACTCAGATATATCAGAATTCATCACATTGAACGAATTGTGTTTAGAAATCAACCTTTCTATGGGTTCTGCTAAGAAATGGATTACAACTAACTTTTTATGGCTTTATTCGTCTGTTCTCAGCAAGTTCATGCAACTAATCACTGAATCACTTATATTATGTTTGGAAATACACTAAAACACTCAGAATTCATCACATTGAACTAATTGTGTTTAGAAGCCAACCTTTCTATGGGTTCTGTTAAGAGAATGGATTACAACTAACTTGTTATGGCTTAGATAGATAGACATACATTACATAAATTTATGTTTGTGTGTGTCTGTGTGTGTGTGTGAAGATCTGCCAGGTGCCTTTCAAAGTATAGATTTGAGAATTAATAATCATTTATTCTGATGAAAATAAGATAGATAGATAGATAGATAGATAGATAGATAGATAGATAGATAGATAGATAGATAGATAGATAGATAGATAGATAGATAGATAGATAGATAGAGAGAAAGATAGAGAGATAGACAGATAGATACATAGACATAGTCTAATGAAAATAAGATAAATAGATAGATAGAAAGATAGAAAGATAGATAGATAGATAGATAAATAGATAGATAGATAGATAGATAGATAGATAGATAGATAGATAGATAGATAGATAGATAGATAGATAGATAGATAGATAGATAGATAGATAGATAGATTAACAGATAGATACATAGACATAGTCTAATGAAAATGAGATAGATAGATAGATAGATAGATAGATAGATAGATAGATAGATAGATAGATAGATAGATAGATAGATAGATAGATAGATAGATAGATAGATAGATAGATAGATAGATAGAATGATAGATAGTTACATTGATAGATAGATAGATAGATACATCGATAGATACATCGATAGATAGATATATACACATTTATGTTTGTGTGTGTCTGTGTGTGTGTGAAGGTCTGCCAGGTGCCTTTCAAAGTAAAGATTTGAGAATTAATAATCATTTAGTCTTATAAAATTAATATAGATAGATAGATAGATAGATAGATAGATAGATAGATAGATAGATAGATAGATAGATAGATAGATAGATAGATAGATAGATAGATAGATAGATATATAAATCGATACATCGATATATAGATCGATACATCGATAGACAGATAGATAGATACATAGATAGATAGATAGATAGATAGATAAATCGATACATCGATATATAGATCGATACATCGATAGACAGATAGATAGATACATAGATAGATAGATAGATAGATAGATAGATAGATAGATAGATAGATAGATAGATAGATACATAGATAGATAGATAGATAGATAGATAGATAGATAGATAGATAGAGAGAAATATAGAGAGATAGACAGATAGATACATAGACATAGTCTAATGAAAATAAGATAAATAGATAGATAGAAAGATAGAAAGATAGATAGATAGATAGATAAATAGATAGATAGATAGATAGATAGATAGATAGATAGATAGATAGATAGATAGATAGATAGATAGATAGATAGATAGATAGATAGATAGATTAACAGATAGATACATAGACATAGTCTAATGAAAATGAGATAGATAGATAGATAGATAGATAGATAGATAGATAGATAGATAGATAGATAGATAGATAGATAGATAGATAGATAGATAGATAGAATGATAGATAGTTACATTGATAGATACTAGATAGATAGATACATCGATAGATACATCGATAGATAGATATATACACATTTATGTTTGTGTGTGTCTGTGTGTGTGTGAAGGTCTGCCAGGTGCCTTTCAAAGTAAAGATTTGAGAATTAATAATCATTTAGTCTTATAAAATTAATATAGATAGATTGATAGATGGATAGATAGATAGATAGATAGATAGATAGATAGATAGATAGATAGATAGATAGATAGATAGATAGATAGATAGATAGATATATAAATCGATACATCGATATATAGATCGATACATCGATAGACAGATAGATAGATACATAGATAGATAGATAGATAGATAGATAAATCGATACATCGATATATAGATCGATACATCGATAGACAGATAGATAGATACATAGATAGATAGATAGATAGATACATAGATAGATAGATAGATAGATAGATAGATAGATAGATAGATAGATAGATACATCGATAGATAGATAGATACACATTTATGTTTGTGTGTGTCTGTGTGTGTGTGAAGGTCTGCCAGGTGCCTTTCAAAGTACAGATTTGAGAATTAGTAATCATTTAGTGTTATAAAATTAACCTGGGTGCCATCACTCACATAATGATCTTTGACCTGAGAAAATCATGATTTTCATATGTAAGGGTTTCAGTAGGCGGATGCTTTTCATTTCTAATTTCTAGTCATTTCTTCATATTAATTGAGTCAAAGGTCTTCCAAATCAACCATCACTACAGTACTGTGACAAAAAGATAGATAGATAGATAGATAGATAGATAGATAGATAGATAGATAGATAGATAGATAGATAGATAGATAGATAGATAGATAGATAGATATATGCACATTTATGTTTGTGTGTGTCTGGGTGTGTGAAGGTCTGCCAGGTGCCTTTCAAAGTAAAGATTTGAGAATTAATAATCATTTAGTCTTATAAAATTAGTATAGATGGATAGATAGATAGATAGATAGATAGATAGATAGATAGATACATCGATAGATAAATAGATAGATACATCGATAGATACATGCACATTTATGTTTGTGTGTGTCTGTGTGTGTGTGAAGGTCTGCCAGGTGCCTTTCAAAGTAATGATTTGAGAATTAATAATCATTTATTATAATGAAATTAAGATAGATAGATACATAGATAGATACATAGATAGCTAGATGGATAGATAGATAGATAGATAGATAGATAGATAGATAGATAGATAGATAGATAGATAGATAGATAGATAGATAGATAGATAGATAGATAGATAGACAGATAGATAGATAGATAGATATGGAGACAGATAGATAGATAGATAGATAGATAGATAGATAGATAGATAGATAGATAGATAGATCGATACATCGATAGATAGATAGATCGATACATCGATACATCGATAGATAGATCGATAGATCGATAGACAGATAGATAGATACATAGATAGATAGATAGATAGATAGATACATCGATAGATAGATAGATAGATAGATAGATAGATAGATAGATAGATAGATAGATAGATAGATAGATAGATAGATAGATAGATAGATACATAGATAGATACATAGATAGATATATAGATAGATAGATAGATATAGAGAGAGATAGATAGATAGATAGATAGATAGATACATCGATAGATAGATAGATACACATTTATGTTTGTGTGTGTCTGTGTGTGTGTGAAGGTCTGCCAGGTGCCTTTCAAAGTACAGATTTGAGAATTAGTAATCATTTAGTGTTATAAAATTAACCTGGGTGCCATCACTCACATAATGACCTTTGACCTGAGAAAATCATGATTTTCACATGTAAGGGTTTCAGTAGGCGGATGCTTCTCATTTCTAATTTCTAGTCATTTCTTCATATTAATTGAGTCAAAGGTCTTCCAAATCAACCATCACTACAGTACTGTGACAAATAGATAGATAGATAGATAGATAGATAGATAGATAGATAGATAGATAGATAGATAGATAGATAGATAGATACATCGATAGATAGATAGATAGATAGATAGATAGATAGATAGATAGATAGATAGATAGATAGATACATAGATAGATACATAGATAGAAATATAGATAGATAGATAGATATAGAGAGAGATAGATAGATAGATAGATACATACATCGATAGATAGATAGATACACATTTATGTTTGTGTGTGTCTGTGTGTGTGTGAAGGTCTGCCAGGTCATGATTTTAGATAGATAGATAGATACATCGATAGATAGATAGATAGATAGATAGATAGATAGATAGATAGATAGATAGATAGATAGATAGATAGATAGATAGATAGATAGATAGATAGATAGATAGACAGATAGATACATAGATAGATACATAGATAGATATATAGATAGATAGATAGATATAGAGAGAGATAGATAGATAGATAGATAGATACATCGATAGATAGATAGATACACATTTATGTTTGTGTGTGTCTGTGTGTGTGTGAAGGTCTGCCAGGTGCCTTTCAAAGTACAGATTTGAGAATTAGTAATCATTTAGTGTTATAAAATTAACCTGGGTGCCATCATTCACATAATGACCTTTGACCAGAGAAAATCATGATTTTCACATGTAAGGGTTTCAGTAGGCGGATGCTTTTCATTTCTAATTTCTAGTCATTTCTTCATATTAATTGAGTCAAAGGTCTTCCAAATCAACCATCACTACAGTACTGTGACAAATAGATAGATAGATAGATAGATAGATAGATAGATAGATAGATAGATAGAAAGATAGATAGATAGATAGATACATCGATAGATAGATAGATAGATAGATAGATAGATAGATAGATAGATACATAGATAGATACATAGATAGATATATAGATAGATAGATAGATATAGAGAGAGATAGATAGATAGATAGATACATACATCGATAGATAGATAGATACACATTTATGTTTGTGTGTGTCTGTGTGTGTGTGAAGGTCTGCCAGGTCATGATTTTAGATAGATAGATAGATACATCGATAGATAGATAGATAGATAGATAGATAGATAGATAGATAGATAGATAGATAGATACATCGATAGATAGATAGATACACATTTATGTTTGTGTGTGTCTGTGTGTGTGTGAAGGTCTGCCAGGTGCCTTTCAAAGTACAGATTTGAGAATTAGTAATCATTTAGTGTTATAAAATTAACCTGGGTGCCATCATTCACATAATGACCTTTGACCTGAGAAAATCATGATTTTCACATGTAAGGGTTTCAGTAGGCGGATGCTTTTCATTTCTAATTTCTAGTCATTTCTTCATATTAATTGAGTCAAAGGTCTTCCAAATCAACCATCACTACAGTACTGTGACAAATAGATAGATAGATAGATAGATAGATAGATAGATAGATAGATAGATAGATAGATAGATAGAAAGATAGATAGATAGATAGATACATCGATAGATAGATAGATAGATAGATAGATAGATAGATAGATAGATAGATAGATAGATACATAGATAGATACATAGATAGATATATAGATAGATAGATAGATATAGAGAGAGATAGATAGATAGATAGATACATACATCGATAGATAGATAGATACACATTTATGTTTGTGTGTGTCTGTGTGTGTGTGAAGGTCTGCCAGGTCATGATTTTAGATAGATAGATAGATAGATAGATAGATAGATAGATAGATAGATAGATAGATAGATAGATAGATAGATAGATAGATAGATAGATAGATAGATAGATACATAGATAGATACATAGATAGATATATAGATAGATAGATAGATATAGAGAGAGATAGATAGATAGATAGATAGATACATCGATAGATAGATAGATACACATTTATGTTTGTGTGTGTCTGTGTGTGTGTGAAGGTCTGCCAGGTGCCTTTCAAAGTACAGATTTGAGAATTAGTAATCATTTAGTGTTATAAAATTAACCTGGGTGCCATCATTCACATAATGACCTTTGACCTGAGAAAATCATGATTTTCACATGTAAGGGTTTCAGTAGGCGGATGCTTTTCATTTCTAATTTCTAGTCATTTCTTCATATTAATTGAGTCAAAGGTCTTCCAAATCAACCATCACTACAGTACTGTGACAAATAGATAGATAGATAGATAGATAGATAGATAGATAGATAGATAGATAGATAGATAGATAGATAGATAGATAGATAGATAGATAGATAGGTAGATAAATACTTATGTTTGTGTGTGTCTGTGTGTGTGTGTGTGAAGGTCTGCCAAGTGCCTTTCAAAGTAATGATTTGATAATTAATAATCATTTAGTCTAATGAAATTAAGATAGATAGATAGATAGATAGATAGATAGATAGATAGATAGATAGATAGATAGATAGATAGATAGATAGATAGATAGATACATAGATAGATACATAGATAGATATATAGATAGATAGATAGATAGATAGATATAGAGAGAGATAGATAGATAGATATATAGATAGATAGATAGATAGATAGATAGGTAGATAAATACTTATGTTTGTGTGTGTCTGTGTGTGTGTGTGTGAAGGTCTGCCAAGTGCCTTTCAAAGTAATGATTTGATAATTAATAATCATTTAGTCTAATGAAATTAAGATAGATAGATAGATAGATAGATAGATAGATAGATAGATAGATAGATAGATAGATACATAGATAGATACATAGATAGATATATAGATAGATAGATAGATAGATAGATATAGAGAGAGATAGATAGATAGATATATAGATAGATAGATAGATTGATAGATATATCGATAGATAGATACATCGATAGATAGAGCGATAGATCGATAGACAGATAGATAGATACATAAATAGATAGATAGATAGATAGATAGATAGATAGATAGATACATCGATAGATAGATAGATACACATTTATGTTTGTGTGTGTCTGTGTGTGTGTGAAGGTCTGCCAGGTGCCTTTCAAAGTACAGATTTGAGAATTAGTAATCATTTAGTGTTATAAAATTAACCTGGGTGCCATCACTCACATAATGACCTTTGACCTGAGAAAATCATGATTTTCATATGTAAGGGTTTCAGTAGGCGGATGCTTTTCATTTCTAATTTCTAGTCATTTCTTCATATTAATTGAGTCAAAGGTCTTCCAAATCAACCATCACTACAGTACTGTGACAAAAAGATAGATAGATAGATA
>NC_070601.1:16178710-16183710 GCF_027409825.1 Scomber japonicus
GGTAGATAAATACTTATGTTTGTGTGTGTCTGTGTGTGTGTGTGTGAAGGTCTGCCAAGTGCCTTTCAAAGTAATGATTTGATAATTAATAATCATTTAGTCTAATGAAATTAAGATAGATAGATAGATAGATAGATAGATAGATAGATAGATAGATAGATAGATAGATAGATAGATAGATACATAGATAGATACATAGATAGATATATAGATAGATAGATAGATAGATAGATAGATATAGAGAGAGATAGATAGATAGATATATAGATAGATAGATAGATAGATAGATAGATAGGTAGATAAATACTTATGTTTGTGTGTGTCTGTGTGTGTGTGTGTGAAGGTCTGCCAAGTGCCTTTCAAAGTAATGATTTGATAATTAATAATCATTTAGTCTAATGAAATTAAGATAGATAGATAGATAGATAGATAGATAGATAGATAGATAGATAGATAGATAGATACATAGATAGATACATAGATAGATATATAGATAGATAGATAGATAGATAGATATAGAGAGAGATAGATAGATAGATATATAGATAGATAGATAGATTGATAGATATATCGATAGATAGATACATCGATAGATAGAGCGATAGATCGATAGACAGATAGATAGATACATAAATAGATAGATAGATAGATAGATAGATAGATAGATAGATAGATACATCGATAGATAGATAGATACACATTTATGTTTGTGTGTGTCTGTGTGTGTGTGAAGGTCTGCCAGGTGCCTTTCAAAGTACAGATTTGAGAATTAGTAATCATTTAGTGTTATAAAATTAACCTGGGTGCCATCACTCACATAATGACCTTTGACCTGAGAAAATCATGATTTTCATATGTAAGGGTTTCAGTAGGCGGATGCTTTTCATTTCTAATTTCTAGTCATTTCTTCATATTAATTGAGTCAAAGGTCTTCCAAATCAACCATCACTACAGTACTGTGACAAAAAGATAGATAGATAGATAGATAGATAGATAGATAGATAGATAGATAGATAGATAGATAGATAGATAGATAGATAGATAGATAGATAGATAGATAGATAGATAGATAGATATATGCACATTTATGTTTGTGTGTGTCTGGGTGTGTGAAGGTCTGCCAGGTGCCTTTCAAAGTAATGATTTGAGAATTAATAATCATTTAGTCTAATGAAATTAACATAGATAGATACATAGATAGATACATAGATAGATAGATAGATAGATAGATAGATAGATAGATAGATAGATAGATAGATCGATACATCGATAGATAGATCGAGAGATTGATAGAAAGATAGATAGATACATAGATAGATAGATAGATAGATACACATTTATGTTTGTGTGTGTCTGTCTGTGTGTGAAGGTCTGCCAGGTGCCTTTCAAAGTAAAGATTTGAGAATTAATAATCATTTAGTCTTATAAAATTAGTATAGATGGATAGATAGATAGATAGATAGATAGATAGATAGATAGATAGATAGATAGATAGATAGATAGATAGATAGATAGATAGATAGATAGATAGATAGATAGATAGATAGATAGATAGATAGATAGATAGATAGATAGATACATCGATAGATAAATAGATAGATACATCGATAGATACATGCACATTTATGTTTGTGTGTGTCTGTGTGTGTGTGAAGGTCTGCCAGGTGCCTTTCAAAGTAATGATTTGAGAATTAATAATCATTTAGTATAATGAAATTAAGATAGATAGATACATAGATATATACATAGATAGCTAGATGGATAGATAGATAGATAGATAGATAGATAGATAGATAGATAGATAGATAGATAGATAGATAGATAGATAGATAGATAGATAGATAGATAGATAGATAGATATGGAGAGAGATAGATAGATAGATAGATAGATAGATAGATAGATAGATAGATAGATAGATAGATAGATAGATAGATAGATCGATACATCGATAGATAGATCGATAGATCGATAGACAGATAGATAGATACATAGATAGATAGATAGATAGATAGATACATCGATAGATAGATAGATAGATAGATAGATAGATAGATAGATAGATACATAGATAGATAGATAGATAGATACATCGATAGATAGATACATCGATAGATAGATAGATAGATAGATAGATAGATAGATAGATAGATAGATAGATAGATAGATAGATAGATATAGAGAGAGATAGATAGATAGATAGATAGATACATCGATAGATAGATAGATACACATTTATGTTTGTGTGTGTCTGTGTGTGTGTGAAGGTCCGCCAGGTGCCTTTCAAAGTACAAATTTGAGAATTAGTAATCATTTAGTGTTATAAAATTAACCTGGGTGCCATCATTCACATAATGACCTTTGACCTGAGAAAATCATGATTTTCATATGTAAGGGTTTCAGTAGGCGGATGCTTTTAATTTCTAATTTCTAGTCATTTCTTCATATTAATTGAGTCAAAGGTCTTCCAAATCAACCATCACTACAGTACTGTGACAAATAGATAGATAGATAGATAGATAGATAGATAGATAGATAGATAGATAGATAGATAGATAGATAGATAGATAGATACATCGATAGATAGATGCATATTTATGTTTGTGTGTGTCTGTGTGTGTGTGAAGGTCTGCCAGGTGCCTTTCAAAGTAATGATTTGAGAATTAATAATCATTTAGTCTAATGAAATTAAGATAGATAGATACATAGATAGATACATAGATAGATAGATAGATAGATAGATAGATAGATAGATAGATATGGAGACAGATAGATAGATAGATAGATAGATCGATACATCGATAGATAGATAGATCGATACATCGATAGATAGATCGATAGATCGATAGACAGATAGATAGATACATAGATAGATAGATAGATAGATAGATAGATAGATAGATACATCGATAGATAGATAGATAGATAGATACATCGATAGATAGATCGATAGATCGATAGACAGATAGATAGATACATAGATAGATAGATAGATAGATAGATAGATACATCGATAGATACATTGATAGATACACATTTATGTTTGTGTGTGTCTGTCTGTGTGTGAAGGTCTGCCAGGTGCCTTTCAAAGTAAAGATTTGAGAATTAATAATCATTTAGTCTTGTAAAATTAATATGGATAGATAGATAGATAGATAGATAGATAGATAGATAGATAGATAGATAGATAGATACATAGATAGATAGATAGATAGATAGATAGATAGATAGATAGATACATAGATAGATAGATAGATAGATAGATAGATAGATAGATAGATAGATAGATAGATAGATAGATAGATAGATAGATAGATAGATAGATAGATAAACATTTATGTTTGTGTGTGTCTCTGTGTTTGTGTGAAGGTCTGCCAGGTGCCTTTCAAAGTACAGATTTGAGAATTAGTAATCATTTAGTGTTATAAAATTAACCTGGGTGCCATCACTCACATAATGACCTTTGACCTGAGAGCATAATAATTTTCATATGTAAGGGTTTCAGTCATTTCTAGTCATTTCTTCATCTTTATTGAGTCAAAGGTCTTCCAAATCAACCATCACTACAGTACTGTGACAGACTCTGACTTATATTCTGTTTGGACATACACGGAAACACTCAGATATATCAGAATTCATCACATTGAACTAATTGTGTAGTTGTGTATATTGTGTGTGTGTGTGTGTGTGCGTGTGTGTGTATTGCAGTGTGTAGTTGTGTAGTTGTGTATAGTGTGTAGTTGTGTAGTTGTGTAGGTGTGTAGTTGTGTATAGTGTGTAGTTGTGTAGTTGTGTATAGAGTGTAGTTGTGTATATTATGTTTGTTTGTGTGTATTGCAGTGTGTAGTTGTGTATAGTGTGTGTGTATTGCATTGTGTAGTTGTTTATATTGTGTGTGTGTATTGCAGTGTGTATTTGTGTAGTTGTGTATATTGTGTGTGTGTGTATTGCAGTATGTAGTTGTGTATAGTGTGTTTGTATTGCAGTGTGTAGTTGTTTATATTGTGTGTGTATTGCAGTGTGTATTTGTGTATTTGTGTATAGTGTGTAGTTGTGTAGTTTTGTATAGTGTGTAGTTGTGTAGTTGTGTATAATGTGTAGTTGTGTAGTTGTGTATAGTGTGTAGTTGTGTATATTGTGTTTGTGTGTGTATTGCAGTGTGTAGTTGTGTAGTTTTGTATAGTGTGTAGTTGTGTAGTTGTGTATAGTGTGTAGTTGTGTAGTTGTATATATTGTGTTTGTGTGTGTGTATTGCAGTGTGTAGTTGTGTAGTTTTGTATAGTGTGTAGTTGTTTATAGTGTGTAATTGTGTTTAGAAATCAACCTTTCTATAGGTTCTGCTAAAATATTGTATCACAACTATCTTTTTATGGCTTTATTCGTCTGTTCTCAGCAAGTTCATGCAACTAATCACTAAATCACTTATTCTCGTTGGAGATACACTACAACACTCAGACATTTCAGAATTCATCACATTGAACTAATTGTGTTTAGAAATCAACCTTTCTATGTGTTCTGCTAAGAAATGGATTACAACTAACTTTTTATGGCTTTATTCGTCTGTTCTCAGCAAGTTCATGCAACTAATCACTGAATCATTTATTCTCATTGGAGATACCCAAAAACACTCAGATATATCAGAATTCATCACATTGAACTAATTGTGTTTAGAAATCAACCTTTCTATGGGTTCTGCTAAGAAATGGATTACAACTAACTTTTTATGGCTTTATTCGTCTTTTCTCATCAAGTTCATGCAACTAATCACTAAATCACTTATTCTCGTTGGAGATACACTACAACACTCAGATATATCAGAATTCATCACATTGAACGAATTGTGTTTAGAAATCAACCTTTCTATGTGTTCTGCTAAGAAATGGATTACAACTAACTTTTTATGGCTTTATTCGTCTATTCTCATCAAGTTCATGCAACTAATCACTGAATCACTTATATTATGTTTGGAAATACACTAAAACACTCAGACATTTCAGAATTC
>NC_070601.1:16191210-16193710 GCF_027409825.1 Scomber japonicus
AGATAGATAGATAGATAGATAGATAGATACATCGATAGATACATCGATAGATACACATTTATGTTTGTGTGTGTCTGTCTGTGTGTGAAGGTCTGCCAGGTGCCTTTCAAAGTAAAGATTTGAGAATTAATAATCATTTAGTCTTGTAAAATTAATATGGATAGATAGATATATAGATAGATAGATAGATAGATAGATAGATAGATAGATACATAGATAGATAGATAGATAGATAGATAGATAGATAGATAGATAGTTAGATAGATAGATAAACATTTATGTTTGTGTGTGTCTCTGTGTTTGTGTGAAGGTCTGCCAGGTGCCTTTCAAAGTACAGATTTGAGAATTAGTAATCATTTAGTGTTATAAAATTAACCTGGGTGCCATCACTCACATAATGACCTTTGACCTGAGAGCATAATAATTTTCATATGTAAGGGTTTCAGTCATTTCTAGTCATTTCTTCATCTTTATTGAGTCAAAGGTCTTCCAAATCAACCATCACTACAGTACTGTGACAGACTCTGACTTATATTCTGTTTGGACATACACGGAAACACTCAGATATATCAGAATTCATCACATTGAACTAATTGTGTAGTTGTGTATATTGTGTGTGTGTGTGTGTGTGCGTGTGTGTGTATTGCAGTGTGTAGTTGTGTAGTTGTGTATAGTGTGTAGTTGTGTAGTTGTGTAGGTGTGTAGTTGTGTATAGTGTGTAGTTGTGTAGTTGTGTATAGAGTGTAGTTGTGTATATTATGTTTGTTTGTGTGTATTGCAGTGTGTAGTTGTGTATAGTGTGTGTGTATTGCAGTGTGTAGTTGTTTATATTGTGTGTGTGTATTGCAGTGTGTATTTGTGTATTTGTGTATATTGTGTGTGTGTGTATTGCAGTATGTAGTTGTGTATAGTGTGTGTATTGCAGTGTGTAGTTGTTTATATTGTGTGTGTATTGCAGTGTGTATTTGTGTATTTGTGTATAGTGTGTAGTTGTGTAGTTTTGTATAGTGTGTAGTTGTGTAGTTGTGTATAATGTGTAGTTGTGTAGTTGTGTATAGTGTGTAGTTGTGTATATTGTGTTTGTGTGTGTATTGCAGTGTGTAGTTGTGTAGTTTTGTATAGTGTGTAGTTGTGTAGTTGTGTATAGTGTGTAGTTGTGTAGTTGTATATATTGTGTTTGTGTGTGTGTATTGCAGTGTGTAGTTGTGTAGTTTTGTATAGTGTGTAGTTGTGTAGTTGTGTATAGTGTGTAGTCGTGTAATTGTGTATGTTGTTTTTGTGTGTGTGTATTGCAGTGTGTACTTGTGTAGTTGTGTATAGTGTGTAGTTGTTTATAGTGTGTAATTGTGTTTAGAAATCAACCTTTCTATAGGTTCTGCTAAAATATTGTATCACAACTATCTTTTTATGGCTTTATTCGTCTGTTCTCAGCAAGTTCATGCAACTAATCACTAAATCACTTATTCTCGTTGGAGATACACTAAAACACTCAGACATTTCAGAATTCATCACATTGAACTAATTGTGTTTAGAAATCAACCTTTCTATGGGTTCTGCTAAGAAATGGATTACAACTAACTTTTTATGGCTTTATTCGTCTGTTCTCAGCAAGTTCATGCAACTAATCACTGAATCATTTATTCTCATTGGAGATACCCAAAAACACTCAGATATATCAGAATTCATCACATTGAACTAATTGTGTTTAGAAACCAACCTTTCTATGGGTTCTGCTAAGAAATGGATTACAACTAACTTTTTATGGCTTTATTCGTCTTTTCTCATCAAGTTCATGCAACTAATCACTAAATCACTTATTCTCGTTGGAAATACACTACAACACTCAGATATATCAGAATTCATCACATTGAACGAATTGTGTTTAGAAATCAACCTTTCTATGTGTTCTGCTAAGAAATGGATTACAACTAACTTTTTATGGCTTTATTCGTCTGTTCTCAGCAAGTTCATTCAACTAATCACTGAATCATTTATTCTCATTGGAGATACCCAAAAACACTCAGATATATCAGAATTCATCACATTGAACTAATTGTGTTTAGAAATCAACCTTTCTATGGGTTCTGCTAAGAAATGGATTACAACTAACTTTTTATGGCTTTATTCGTCTTTTCTCATCAAGTTCATGCAACTAATCACTAAATCACTTATTCTCGTTGGAGATACAATACAACACTCAGATATATCAGAATTCATCACATTGAACGAATTGTGTTTAGAAATCAACCTTTCTATGTGTTCTGCTAAGAAATGGATTACAACTAACTTTTTATGGCTTTATTCGTCTGTTCTCAGCAAGTTCATTCAACTAATCACTGAATCATTTATTCTCATTGGAGATACCCAAAAACACTCAGATATATCAGAATTCATCACATTGAACTAATTGTGTTTATAAATCAACCTTTCTATGTGTTCTGCTAAGAAATGGATTACAACTAACTTTTTATGGCTTTATTCGTCTATTCTCATCAAGTTC
>NC_070601.1:16201210-16218710 GCF_027409825.1 Scomber japonicus
ATAGATAGATAGATAGATAGATAGATAGTTACATCGATAGATAGATAGATAGATAGATAGATAGATAGATAGATACATCGATAGATAGATATATACACATTTATGTTTGTGTGTGTCTGTATGTGCGTGAAGGTCTGCCAGGTGCCTTTCAAAGTAAAGATTTAAGAATTAATAATCATTTAGTCTTATAAAATTAATATAGATAGATTGATAGATGGATAGATAGATAGATAGAGATAGATAGATAGATAGATAGATAGATAAATCGTTACATCGATATATAGATCGATACATCGATAGACAGATAGATAGATACATAGATAGATAGATAGATAGATAGATAGATAGATAGATAGATAGATAGATAGATAGATAGATTAACAGATAGATACATAGACATAGTCTAATGAAAATAAGATAGATAGATAGATAGATAGATAGATAGATAGATAGATAGATAGATAGATAGATAGATAGATAGATAGATAGATAGATAGATAGATAGTTACATTGATAGATAGATAGATAGATACATCGATAGATAGATATATACACATTTACGTTTGTGTGTGTCTGTGTGTGTGTGAAGGTCTGCCAGGTGCCTTTCAAAGTAAACATTTGAGAATTAATAATCATTTAGTCTTATAAAATTAATATAGATAGATTGATAGATGGATAGATAGATAGATAGATAGAGATAGATAGATAGATAGATAGATAGATAGATAGATAGATAGATAGATAGATAGATAGATAAATCGATACATCGATATATAGATCGATACATCGATAGACAGATAGATAGATACATAGATAGATAGATAGATAGATAGATAAATCGATACATCGATTTATAGATCGATACATCGATAGACAGATAGATAGATACATAGATAGATAGATAGATAGATAGATAGATAGATAGATAGATACACATTTATGTTTGTGTGTGTCTGTGTGTGTGTGAAGGTCTGCCAGGTGCCTTTCAAATTAATGATTTGAGAATTAATAATCATTTAGTCTAACGAAATTAAGATAGATAGACACATAGATAGATACATAGATAAATAGATAGATAGATACATCGATAGATAGATAGATACATAGATAGATAGATAGATTGATAGATAGATAGATAGATAGATAGATAGATAGATAGATAGATAGATTAACAGATAGATACATAGACATAGTCTAATGAAAATAAGATAGATAGATAGATAGATAGATAGATAGATAGATAGATAGATAGATAGATAGATAGATAGATAGATAGATAGATAGATAGATAGATAGATAGATTAACAGATAGATACATAGACATAGTCTAATGAAAATAAGATAGATAGATAGATAGATAGATAGATAGATAGATAGATAGATAGATAGATAGATAGATAGATAGATAGTTACATCGATAGATAGATAGATAGATAGATAGATAGATAGATAGATACATCGATAGATAGATATATACACATTTATGTTTGTGTGTGTCTGTATGTGCGTGAAGGTCTGCCAGGTGCCTTTCAAAGTAAAGATTTAAGAATTAATAATCATTTAGTCTTATAAAATTAATATAGATAGATTGATAGATGGATAGATAGATAGATAGAGATAGATAGATAGATAGATAGATAGATAGATAGATAAATCGATACATCGATATATAGATCGATACATCGATAGACAGATAGATAGATACATAGATAGATAGATAGATAGATAGATAGATAAATAGATAGATAGATAGATAGATAGATAGATAGATGCACATTTATGTTTGTGTGTGTCTGTCTGTGTGTGAAGGTCTGCCATTTGCCTTTCAAATTAATGATTTGAGAATTCATAATCATTTAGTCTAATGAAATTAAGATAGATAGACACATAGATAGTAACATAGATAAATAGATAGATAGATACATCGATAGATAGATAGATACATAGATAGATAGATAGATTGATAGATAGATAGATAGATAGATAGATAGATAGATAGATAGATTAACAGATAGATACATAGACATAGTCTAATGAAAATAAGATAGATAGATAGATAGATAGATAGATAGATAGATAGATAGATAGATAGATAGATAGATAGATAGATAGATAGATAGATAGATAGATAGATAGATAGATTAACAGATAGATACATAGACATAGTCTAATGAAAATAAGATAGATAGATAGATAGATAGATAGATAGATAGATAGATAGATAGATAGATAGATAGATAGATAGATAGTTACATCGATAGATAGATAGATAGATAGATAGATAGATAGATAGATACATCGATAGATAGATATATACACATTTATGTTTGTGTGTGTCTGTATGTGCGTGAAGGTCTGCCAGGTGCCTTTCAAAGTAAAGATTTAAGAATTAATAATCATTTAGTCTTATAAAATTAATATAGATAGATTGATAGATGGATAGATAGATAGATAGAGATAGATAGATAGATAGATAGATAGATAGATAGATAAATCGATACATCGATATATAGATCGATACATCGATAGACAGATAGATAGATACATAGATAGATAGATAGATAGATAGATAGATAAATAGATAGATAGATAGATAGATAGATAGATAGATGCACATTTATGTTTGTGTGTGTCTGTCTGTGTGTGAAGGTCTGCCATTTGCCTTTCAAATTAATGATTTGAGAATTCATAATCATTTAGTCTAATGAAATTAAGATAGATAGACACATAGATAGTAACATAGATAAATAGATAGATAGATACATCGATAGATAGATAGATACATAGATAGATAGATAGATAGATAGATAGATAGATAGATAGATACATCGATAAATAGATACATCGATAGATAGATACATAGATAGATACATCGATAGATAGATACATCGATAGATACATCGATAGATTGATAGATACACATTTATGTTTGTGTGTGTCTGTGTGTGTGTGAAGGTCTGCCAGGTGCCTTTCAAAGTGAAGATTTGAGAATTAATAATCATTTAGTCTTATAAAATTAACATAGATAGATAGATAGATAGATAGATAGATAGATAGATAGATAGATAGATAGATAGATAGATAGATAGATAGATAGATAGATAGATAGATAGATAGATAGATAGATAGATTAACAGATAGATACATAGACATAGTCTAATGAAAATAAGATAGATAGATAGATAGATAGATAGATAGATAGATAGATAGATAGATAGATAGATAGATTAACAGATAGATACATAGACATAGTCTAATGAAAATAAGATAGATAGATAGATAGATAGATAGATAGATAGATAGAGAGATAGATAGATAGATAAATAGATAGATAGATAGATAGATTAACAGATAGATACATAGACATAGTCTAATGAAAATTAGATAGATATATAGATAGATAGATAGATAGATAGATAGATAGATAGATAGATAGATACATCGATAGATATATAGATTGATAGATAGATAGATAGATAGATAGATAGATAGATAGATAGATAGATAGATAGATAGATAGATAGATAGATAGATAGATAGATAGATAGATACTTATGTTTGTGTGTGTCTGTGTGTGTGTGAAGGTCTGCCAGGTGCCTTTCAAAGTAAAGATTTGAGAATTAATAATCATTTAGTCTTATAAAATTAATATAGATAGATAGATAGATAGATAGATAGATAGATAGATAGATAGATAGATAGATAGATAGGTAGATAGATAGATAGATAGATAGATAGATAGATAGATAGATAGATAGATAGATAGATAGATAGATAGATAGATGCACATTTATGTTTGTGTGTGTCTCTGTGTTTGTGTGAAGGTCTGCCAGGTGCCTTTCAAAGTACAGATTTGAGAATTAGTAATCATTTAGTGTTATAAAATTAACCTGGGTGCCATCACTCACATAATGACCTTTGACCTGAGAGCATAATTTTCATATGTAAGGGTTTCAGTCATTTCTAGTCATTTCTTCATCATTATTGAGTCAAAGGTCTTCCAAATCAACCATCACTACAGTACTGTGACAGACTCTGACTTATATTCTGTTTGGACATACACGGAAACACTCAGATATATCAGAATTCATCACATTGAACAAATTTTGTTGAGAAATCAACCTTTCTATGGGTTCTGCTAAGAGAATGGATTACAATTAACTTTTTATGGCTTTATTCGTCTGTTCTCAGCAAATTCATGCAACTAATCACTGAATCACCTATTCTCGTTGGACATACACTAAAACACTCAGATATTTCAGAATTCATCACATTGAACTAATTGTGTAGTTGTGTATATTGTGTGTGTGTGTGTGTGTGTGTGTGTGTGTGTGTGTGTGTATTGCAGTGTGTAGTTGTGTAGTTGTGTATAGTGTGTAGTTGTGTAGTTGTGTAGTTGTGTAATTGTGTATTGCAGTGTGTAGTTGTGTAGTTGTGTATAGTGTGTAGTTGTGTAGTTGTGTAATTGTGTATAGTGTGTAGTTGTGTATATTGTGTGTGTATGTGTGTATTGCAGTCTGTAGTTGTGTATAATGTGTGTGTATTGCAGTGTGTATTTGTGTATTTGTGTATAGTGTGTAGTTGTGTAATTGTTTGTAGTTGTGTAGGTGTGTAGTTGTGTATAGTGTGTAGTTGTGTAGTTGTGTATAGTGTGTAGTTCTGTATATTATGTTTGTTTGTGTGTATTGCAGTGTGTAGTTGTGTATAGTGTGTGTGTATTGCAGTGTATAGTTGTTTATATTGTGTGTGTGTATTGCAGTGTGTATTTGTGTAGTTGTGTATATTGTGTGTGTGTGTGTATTGCAGTGTGTAGTTGTGTATAGTGTGTGTGTATTGCAGTGTGTATTTGTGTATTTGTGTATAGTGTGTAGTTGTGTAGTTGTGTAGTTGTGTATAGTGTGTACTTGTGTAGTTGTGTAGTTGTGTAGTTGTGTATAGTGTGTAGTTGTGTAGTTGTGTATATTGTGTTTGTGTGTGTGTATTGCAGTGTGTAGTTGTGTAGTTTTGTATAGTGTGTAGTTGTGTAGTTGTGTATAGTGTGTAGTTGTGTATATTATGTTCTTTTGTGTGTATTGCAGTGTGTAGTTGTGTATAGTGTGTGTGTATTGCAGTGTGTAGTTGTTTATATTGTGTGTGTGTATTGCAGTGTGTATTTGTGTAGTTGTGTATATTGTGTGTGTGTGTATTGCAGTGTGTAGTTGTGTGTAGTGTGTGTGTATTGCAGTGTGTAGTTGTTAATATTGTGTGTGTATTGCAGTGTGTATTTGTGTATTTGTGTATAGTGTGTAGTTGTGTAGTTTTGTATAGTGTGTAGTTGTGTAGTTGTGTATAATGTGTAGTTGTGTAGTTGTGTATAGTGTGTAGTTGTGTATATTGTGTTTGTGTGTGTATTGCAGTGTGTAGTTGTGTAGTTTTGTATAGTGTGTAGTTGTGTAGTTGTGTATAGTGTGTAGTTGTGTAGTTGTGTATATTGTGTTTGTGTGTGTATTGCAGTGTTTAGTTGTGTAGTTGTGTATAGTGTGTAGTTGTTTATAGTGTGTAATTGTGTTTAGAAATCAACCTTTCTATAGGTTCTGCTAAAATATTGTATTACAACTATCTTTTTATGGCTTTATTCGTCTGTTCTCAGGCAGTTCATGCAACTAATCACTTAATCACTTATATTCTGTTTAGACATAAACTGAAACACTCATATTTCAGAATTCATCACATTGAACTAATTGTGTTTAGAAATCAACCTTTCTATGGGTTCTGCTAAGAAATGGATTACAACTAACTTTTTATGGCTTTATTTGTCTGTTCTCAGCAAGTTCATGCAACTAATCACTGAATCATTTATTCTGATAGATCGATAGATAGATAGATACATAGATAGATAGATAGATAGATAGATAGATAGATAGATAGATAGATAGATAGATGCACATTTATGTTTGTGTGTGTCTCTGTGTTTGTGTGAAGGTCTGCCAGGTGCCTTTCAAAGTACAGATTTGAGAATTAGTAATTTAGTGTTATAAAATTAACCTGGGTGCCATCACTCACATAATGACCTTTGACCTGAGAGCATAATAATTTTCATATGTAAGGGTTTCAGTCATTTCTAGTCATTTCTTCATCATTATTGAGTCAAAGGTCTTCCAAATCAACCATCACTACAGTACTGTGACAGACTCAGATGCAACTAATCACTGAATCACTTATATTCTGTTTGGACATACACAGAAACACTCAGATATATCAGAATTCATCACATTGAACTAATTGTGTTGAGAAATCAACCTTTCTATGGGTTCTGCTAAGAAAATGGATTACAATTAACTTTTTATGGCTTTATTCGTCTGTTCTCAGCAAATTCATGCAACTAATCACTGAATCATTTATTCTGATAGATAGATAGATAGATAGATAGATAGATAGATCTATCTGTATTGCAGTCTGTACTTGTGTATAATGTGTGTGTATTGCAGTGTGTATTTCTGTATTTGTGTATAGTGTGTAGTTGTGGAGTTGTTTGTAGTTGTGGGTTAGGGTTACAATTAACTTTTTATGGCTTTATTCGTCTGTTCTCAGCAAATTCATGCAACTAATCACTGAATCACCTATTCTTGTTGGACATACACTAAAACACTCAGATATTTCAGAATTCATCACATTGAACTAATTGTGTAGTTGTGTATATTGTGTGTGTGTGTGTGTGTGTGTATTGCAGTGTGTAGTTGTGTAGTTGTGTATAGTGTGTAGTTGTGTAGTTGTGTAGTTGTGTAATTGTGTATTGCAATGTGTAGTTGTGTAGTTGTGTATAGTGTGTAGTTGTGTAGTTGTGTAGTTGTGTATAGTGTGTACTTGTGTAGTTGTGTATAATGTGTAGTTGTGTAGTTGTGTATAGTGTGTAGTTGTGTAGTTGTGTATATTGTGTTTGTGTGTGTGTGTATTGCAGTGTGTAGTTGTGTAGTTTTGTATAGTGTGTAGTTGTGTAGTTGTGTATAATGTGTAGTTGTGTAGTTGTGTATATTGTGTAGTTGTGTAGTTGTGTATATTGTGTTTGTGTGTGTGTATTGCAGTGTGTAGTAGTTGTGTATAGTGTGTAGTTGTGTATATTGTGTTTGTTTGTGTGTATTGCAGTGTGTAGTTGTTTATATTGTGTGTGTGTATTGCAGTGTGTATTTGTGTAGTTGTGTAATTGTGTATTTGTGTATTTGTGTATAGTGTGTAGTTGTGTAGTTGTGTGTAGTTGTGTAGGTGTGTAGTTGTGTATAGTGTGTAGTTGTGTATATTGTGTTTGTGTGTATTGCAGTGTGTAGTTGTGTATAGTGTGTGTGTATTGCAGTGTGTAGTTGTTTATATTGTGTGTGTGTATTGCAGTGTGTATTTCTGTAGTTGTGTATATTGTGTGTGTGTGTATTGCAGTGTGTAGTTGTGTATAGTGTGTAGTTGTGTAGTTGTGTATAGTGTGTAGTTGTGTATAATGTGTAGTTGTGTAGTTGTGTGTAGTGTGTAGTTGTGTAGTTGTGTATATTGTGTTTGTGTGTGTGTATTGCAGTGTGTAGTTGTGTAGTTGTGTATAGTGTGTAGTTGTATATATTGTTTTTGTTTGTGTGTATTGCAGTGTGTAGTTGTGTAGTTGTGTATAGTGTGTAGTTGTGTATATTGCAGTGTGTAGTTGTGTATAGTGTGTTTGTATTGCAGGGTGTAGTTGTGTATAGTGTGTAGTTGTGTATAGTGTGTGTGTATTGCAGTGTGTAGTTGTTTATATTGTGTGTCTGTTTGTGTATTGCAGTGTGTAGTTGTGTAGTTGTGTATAGTGTGTAGTTGTGTAGTTGTGTATAGTGTGTAGTTGTGTATATTGCAGTGTGTAGTTGTGTATAGTCTGTGTGTATTGCAGTGTGTAGTTGTATATAGTGTGTAGTTGTGTAGTTGTGTATAGTGTGTAGTTGTGTATATTGCAGTGTGTAGTTGTGTATAGTCTGTGTGTATTGCAGTGTGTAGTGGTGTATAGTGTGTAGTTGTGTATATTGTGTTTGTTTGTGTGTATTGCAGTGTGTAGTTGTGTATAGTGTGTGTATTGCAGTGCGTAGTTGTTTATATTGTGTGTGTATTGCAGTGTGTATTTGTGTAGTTGTGTATAGTGTGTAGTTGTGTAGTTGTGTATATTGTGTAGTTGTGTAATTGTGTAGTTGTGTATAGTGTGTAGTTGCGTATATTGTGTTTGTGTATAGTGTATTGCACTGTGTAGTTGTGTAGTTGTGTATAGTGTGTAGTTGTGTAGTTGTGTAGGTGTGTATATTGTTTTTGTGTGTGTGTATTGCAGTGTGTAGTTGTGTAGTTGTGTATAGTGTGTAGTTGTGTATATTGTGTGTGTGTGTATTGCAGTGTGTAGTAGTGTATAGTGTTTGTGTATTGCAGTGTGTAGTTGTGAATATTGTGTGTGTGTATTGCAGTGTGTAATTGTGTAGTTGTGTATAGTGTGTAGTTGTGTAGTTGTGTATAGTGTGTAGTTGTGTAATTATGTAGTTGTGTAATTATGTAGTTGTGTATAATGTTAGTTTTGTAGTTGTGTATATTGTGTTTGTGTGTGTGTATTGCAGTGTGTAGTTGTGTAGTTTTGTATAGTTTGTAGTTGTGTAGTTGTGTATAGTGTGTAGTTGTGTAGCTGTGTATATTGTTTTTGTGTGTGTGTATTGCAGTATGTATTTGTGTAGTTGTGTATAGTGTGTAGTTTTTTATAGTGTGTAGTTGTGTTTAGAAATCAACCTTTCTATAGGTTCTGCTAAAATATTGTATTACAAACTAACTTTTATGGATTAATTCGTCTGTTCTCAGCCAGTTGATGCAACTAATCACTGAATCACTTGTATTCTGTTTGGTCATAAACTGAAACACTCAGATATTTCAGAATTCATCACATTGAACTAATTGTATTTAGAAATCAACCTTTCTATGGGTTCTGCTAAGAAATCAACATTGCTATGGGTTCCCCTACGAGAATGGATTACAACTAACTTTTTATGGCTTTATTCGTCTGTTCTCATCAAGTTCATTCAACTAATCACTAAATCACTTATTCTCGTTGGAGATACACTACAACACTCAGATATATCAGAATTCAATCACATTGAACAAATTGTGTTTAGAAATCAACCTTTCTATGTGTTCTGCTAAAAAATGGATTACAACTAACTTTTTATGGCTTTATTCGTCTTTTCTCGTCAAGTTCATGCAACAAATCACTAAATCACTTATTTTCGTTGGAGATACACTACAACACTCAGATATATCAGAATTCATCACATTGAACGAATTGTGTTTAGAAATCAACCTTTCTATGTGTTCTGCTAAGAAATGGATTACAACTAACTTTTTATGGCTTTATTCGTCTGTTCTCAGCAAGTTCATGCAACTAATCACTGAATCATGTATCTTCGTTGGAGATACACTACAACACTCAGATATATCAGAATTCATCACATTGAACGAATTGTGTTTAGAAATCAACCTTTCTATGTGTTCTGCTAAGAAATGGATTACAACTAACTTTTTATGGCTTTATTCGTCTTTTCTCATCAAGTTCATGCAACAAATCACTAAATCACTTATTCTCATTGGAAATACACTACAACACTCAGATATATCAGAATTCATCACATTGAACGAATTGTGTTTAGAAATCAACCTTTCTATGTGTTCTGCTAAGAAAATGGATTACAACTAAATTTTTATGGCTTTATTCGTCTGTTCTCAGCAAGTTCATGCGACTAATCACTGAATCATGTATTTTCGTTGGAGATACACTACAACACTCAGATATATCAGAATTCATCACATTGAACAAATTGTGTTTAGAAATCAACCTTTCTATGTGTTCTGCTAAAAAATGGATTACAACTAACTTTTTATGGCTTTATTCGTCTGTTCTCAGCAAGTTCATGCAACTAATCACTGAATCATGTATTTTCGTTGGAGATACACTACAACACTCAGATATATCAGAATTCATCACATTGAACGAATTGTGTTTAGAAATCAACCTTTCTATGTGTTCTGCTAAGAAATGGATTACAACTAACTTTTTATGGCTTTATTCGTCTGTTCTCATCAAGTTCATGCAACAAATCACTAAATCACTTATTCTCGTTGGAGATACACTACAACACTCAGATATATCAGAATTCATCACATTGAACGAATTGTGTTTAGAAATCAACCTTTCTATGTGTTCTGCTAAGAAAATGGATTACAACTAACTTTTTATGGCTTTATTCGTCTGTTCTCAGCAAGTTCATGCAACTAATCACTGAATCATTTATTCTCATTGGAGATACCCAAAAACACTCAGATATATCAGAATTCATCACATTGAACTAATTGTGTTTAGAAACCAACCATTCTGTTGGTTCTGCTAAGAAATGGATTACAACTAACTTTTTATGGCTTTATTCGTCTGTTCTCATCAAGTTCATGCAAATAATCACTGAATCATTTATTCTCATTGGAGATGCACTACAACACTCAGATATATCAGAATTCATCACATTGAATTAATTGTGTTTAGAAATCAACCTTTCTATGGGTTCTGCTAAGAAATGGATTACAACTAACTTTTTATGGCTTTATTCGTCTTTTCTCATCAAGTTCATGCAACTAATCACTAAATCACTTATATTATGTTTGGAAATACACTAAAACACTCAGACATTTCAGAAATCATCACATTGAACTAATTGTGTTTAGAAGCCAACCTTTCTATGGGTTCTGTTAAGAGAATGGATTACAACTAACTTGTTATGGCTTTGATAGATAGACATACATTACATAAATTTATGTTTGTGTGTGTCTGTGTGTGTGTGTGAAGATCTGCCAGGTGCCTTTCAAAGTATAGATTTGAGAATTAATAATCATTTATTCTGATGAAAATAAGATAGATAGATAGATAGATAGATAGATAGATAGATAGATAGATAGATAGATAGATAGATAGATAGATAGATAGATAGATAGATAGATAGAGAGAAAGATAGAGAGATAGACAGATAGATAGATAGATAAATTAACAGATAGATAGATAGAGAGATAGATAGATAGATAGATTAACAGATAGATACATAGACATAGTCTAATGAAAATAAGATAGATAGATAGATAGATAGATAGATAGATAGATAGATAGATAGATAGATAGATAGATAGATAGTTACATCGATAGATAGATAGATAGATAGATAGATAGATAGATAGATAGATACATCGATAGATAGATATATACACATTTATGTTTGTGTGTGTCTGTGTGTGTGTGAAGGTCTGCCAGGTGCCTTTCAAAGTAAAGATTTAAGAATTAATAATCATTTAGTCTTATAAAATTAATATAGATAGATTGATAGATGGATAGATAGATAGATAGAGATAGATAGATAGATAGATAGATAGATAGATAGATAGATAGATAGATAGATAGATAGATAGATAGATAGATAGATAGATAGATAGATAGATAGATAGATAGATAGATAGATAAATCGATACATCGATATATAGATCGATACATCGATAGACAGATAGATAGATACATAGATAGATAGATAGATAGATAGATAGATAGATACACATTTATGTTTGTGTGTGTCTGTGTGTGTGTGAAGGTCTGCCAGGTGCCTTTCAAATTAATGATTTGAGAATTAATAATCATTTAGTCTAATGAAATAAAGATAGATAGACACATAGATACATACATAGATAAATAGATAGATAGATACATCGATAGATAGATAGATACATATATAGATAGATAGATAGATAGATAGATAGATAGATAGATAGATAGATAGATAGATAGATAGATAGATAGATACACATTTATGTTTGTGTGTGTCTGTGTGTGTGTGAAGGTCTGCCAGGTGCCTTTCAAATTAATGATTTGAGAATTAATAATCATTTAGTCTAATGAAATAAAGATAGATAGACACATAGATAGATACATAGATAAATAGATAGATAGATACATCGATAGATAGATAGATACATAGATAGATAGATAGATAGATAGATAGATAGATAGATAGATAGATAGATAGATAGATAGATAGATAGATAGATAGATAGATAGATAAATAGATATATAGATAGATAGATATATAGATAGATAGATAGATAGATAGATAGATAGATAGATAGATAGATAGATAGATAGATAGATAGATAGATAGATTAACAGATAGATACATAGACACAGTCTAATGAAAATAATATACATAGATAGATAGATAAATAGATAGATAGATAGATAGATAGATAGATAGATAGATACATAGATAGATAGATAGATAGATAGATAGATAGATAGATAGATCGATACATCGATAGATAGATCGATAGATCGATAGACAGATAGATAGATACATAGATAGATATATAGATAGATAGATAGATATAGAGAGAGATAGATAGATAGATAGATAGATAGATATATAGATAGATAGATAGATTGATAGATAGATCGATAGATAGATACATCGATAGATCGATAGACAGATAGATAGATACATAGATAGACAGATAGATAAATAGATAGATACATAGATAGATAGATAGATAGATAGATAGATAGATAGATAGATAGATAGATAGATACATCGATAGATAGATAGATACACATTTATGTTTGTGTGTGTCTGTGTGTGTGTGAAGGTCTGCCAGGTACAGATTTGAGAATTAGTAATCATTTAGTGTTATAAAATTAACCTGGGTGCCATCACTCACATAATGACCTTTGACCTGAGAGCATAATAATTTTCATATGTAAGGGTTTCAGTCATTTCTAGTCATTTCTTCATCTTTATTGAGTCAAAGGTCTTCCAAATCAACCATCACTACAGTACTGTGACAAATAGATAGATAGATAGATAGATAGATAGATAGATAGATAGATAGATAGATAGATAGATAGATAGATAGATAGATACACATTTATGTTTGTGTCTGTCTGTCTGTGTGTGAAGGTCTGCCAGGTGCCTTTCAAAGTAAAGATTTGAGAATTAATAATCATTTAGTCTTATATAATTAATATAGATAGGTAGATAGATAGATAGATAGATAGATAGATAGATAGATAGATAGATAGATAGATAGATAGATAGATAGATAGATAGATAGGTAGATAGATACACATTTATGTTTGTGTGTGTCTCTGTGTTTGTGTGAAGGTCTGCCAGGTGCCTTGCAAAGTACAGATTTGAGAATTAGTAATCATTTAGTGTTATAAAATTAACCTGGGTGCCATCACTCACATAATGACCTTTGACCTGAGAGCATAATAATTTTCATATGTAAGGGTTTCAGTCATTTCTAGTCATTTCTTCATCTTTATTGAGTCAAAGTTCTTCCAAATCAACCATCACTACAGTACTGTGACAGACTCTGACTTATATTCTGTTTGGACATACACGGAAACACTCAGATATATCAGAATTCATCACATTGAACTAATTGTGTTGAGAAATCAACCTTTCTATGGGTTCTGCTAAGAGAATGGATTACAATTAACTTTTTATGGCTTTATTCGTCTGTTCTCAGCAAATTCTTGCAACTAATCACTGAATCATTTATTCTGATAGATAGATAGATAGATAGATAGATAGATCTATCTGTATTGCAGTCTGTAATTGTGTATAATGTGTTTGTATTGCAGTGTGTATTTCTGTATTTGTGTATAGTGTGTAGTTGTGGAGTTGTTGTAGTTGTGGGTTAGGGTTACAATTAACTTTTTATGGCTTTATTCGTCTGTTCTCAGCAAATTCATGCAACTAATCACTGAATCACCTATTCTTGTTGGACATACACTAAAACACTCAGATATTTCAGAATTCATCACATTGAACTAATTGTGTAGTAGTGTATATTGTGTGTGTGCGTGTGTGTGTGTGTGTGTGTGTGTGTATTGCAGTGTGTAGTTGTGTAGTTGTGTATAGTGTGTAGTTGTGTGGTTGTGTAGTTGTGTAATTGTGTATTGCAGTGTGTAGTTGTGTAGTTGTGTATAGTGTGTAGTTGTGTAGTTGTGTAGTTGTGTATAGTGTGTACTTGTGTAGTTGTGTATAATGTGTAGTTGTGTATAGTGTGTAGTTGTGTAGTTGTGTAGTTGTGTTTAGAAATCAACCTTTCTATAGGTTCTGCTAAAATATTGTATTACAAACTAACTTTTATGGATTAATTCGTCTGTTCTCAGCCAGTTGATGCAAATAATCACTGAATCACTTGTATTCTGTTTGGTCATAAACTGAAACACTCAGATATTTCAGAATTCATCACATTGAACTAATTGTATTTAGAAATCAACCTTTCTATGGGTTCTGCTAAGAAATCAACATTGCTATGGGTTCCCCTACGAGAATGGATTACAACTAACTTTTTATGGCTTTATTCGTCTTTTCTCATCAAGTTCATGCAACTAATCACTAAATCACTTATTCTCATTAGAGATACACTAAAACACTCAGATATATCAGAATTCATCACATTGAACTAATTGTGTTTAGAAATCAACCTTTCTATGTGTTCTGCTAAGAAATGGATTACAACTAACTTTTTATGGCTTTATTCGTCTTTTCTCATCAAGTTCATGCAACAAATCACTAAATCACTTATTCTCGTTGGAGATACACTACAACACTCAGATATATCAGAATTCATCACATTGAACGAATTGTGTTTAGAAATCAACCTTTCTATGGGTTCTGTTAAGAGAATGGATTACAACTAACTTTTTATGGCTTTATTCGTCTGTTCTCAGCAAGTTCATGCAACTAATCACTGAATCATGTATTTTCGTTGGAGATACACTACAGATATATCAGAATTCATCACATTGAACTAATTGTGTTTAGAAATCAACCTTTCTATGTGTTCTGCTAAGAAATGGATTACAACTAACTTTTTATGGCTTTATTCGTCTTTTCTCATCAAGTTCATGCAACAAATCACTAAATCACTTATTCTCGTTGGAGATACACTACAACACTCAGATATATCAGAATTCATCACATTGAACGAATTGTGTTTAGAAATCAACCTTTCTATGTGTTCTGCTAAGAAAATGGATTACAACTAACTTTTTATGGCTTTATTCGTCTGTTCTCATCAAGTTCATGCGACTAATCACTGAGTCATTTATTTTCGTTGGAGATACACTACAACACTCAGATATATCAGAATTCATCACATTGAACGAATTGTGTTTAGAAATCAACCTTTCTATGGGTTCTGCTAAGAAATGGATTACAACTAACTTTTTATGGCTTTATTCGTCTGTTCTCAGCAAGTTCATGCAACTAATCACTGAATCATTTATTCTCATTGGAGATACCCAAAAACACTCAGATATATCAGAATTCATCACATTGAACTAATTGTGTTTAGAAATCAACCTTTCTATGGGTTCTGCTAAGAAATGGATTACAACTAACTTTTTATGGCTTTATTCGTCTGTTCTCAGCAAGTTCATGCAACTAATCACTGAATCATGTATTTTCGGTGGAGATACACTACAGATATATCAGAATTCATCACATTGAACAAATTGTGTTTAGAAATCAACCTTTCTATGTGTTCTGCTAAGAAATGGATTACAACTAACTTTTTATGGCTTTATTCGTCTTTTCTCATCAAGTTCATGCAACAAATCACTAAATCACTTATTCTCGTTGGAGATACACTACAACACTCAGATATATCAGAATTCATCACATTGAACTAATTGTGTTTAGAAATCAACCTTTCTATGTGTTCTGCTAAGAAAATGGATTACAACTAACTTTTTATGGCTTTATTCGTCTGTTCTCAGCAAGTTCATGCGACTAATCACTGAATCATGTATTTTCGTTGGAGATACACTACAACACTCAGATATATCAGAATTCATCACATTGAACTAATTGTGTTTAGAAATCAACCTTTCTATGTGTTCTGCTAAAAAATGGATTACAACTAACTTTTTATGGCTTTATTCGTCTGTTCTCAGCAAGTTCATGCAACTAATCACTGAATCATTTATTCTCATTGGAGATACCCAAAAACACTCAGATATATCAGAATTCATCACATTGAACAAATTGTGTTTAGAAATCAACCTTTCTATGTGTTCTGCTAAGAAATGGATTACAACTAACTTTTTATGGCTTTATTCGTCTTTTCTCATCAAGTTCATGCAACAAATCACTAAATCACTTATTCTCGTTGGAGATACACTACAACACTCAGATATATCAGAATTCATCACATTGAACGAATTGTGTTTAGAAATCAACCTTTCTATGTGTTCTGCTAAGAAATGGATTACAACTAACTTTTTATGGCTTTATTCGTCTGTTCTCAGCAAGTTCATGCGACTAATCACTGAATCATGTATTTTCGTTGGAGATACACTACAACACTCAGATATATCAGAATTCATCACATTGAACTAATTGTGTTTAGAAATCAACCTTTCTATGTGTTCTGCTAAGAAAATGGATTACAACTAACTTTTTATGGCTTTATTCGTCTGTTCTCATCAAGTTCATGCGACTAATCACTGAGTCATTTATTTTCGTTGGAGATACACTACAACACTCAGATATATCAGAATTCATCACATTGAACGAATTGTGTTTAGAAATCAACCTTTCTATGGGTTCTGCTAAGAAATGGATTACAACTAACTTTTTATGGCTTTATTCGTCTGTTCTCAGCAAGTTCATGCAACTAATCACTGAATCATGTATTTTCGTTGGAGATACACTACAACACTCAGATATATCAGAATTCATCACATTGAACTAATTGTGTTTAGAAATCAACCTTTCTATGTGTTCTGCTAAAAAATGGATTACAACTAACTTTTTATGGCTTTATTCGTCTGTTCTCAGCAAGTTCATGCAACTAATCACTGAATCATTTATTCTCATTGGAGATACCCAAAAACACTCAGATATATCAGAATTCATCACATTGAACGAATTGTGTTCAGAAATCAACCATTCTGTGGGTTCTGCTAAGAAATGGATTACAACTAACTTTTTATGGCTTTATTCGTCTGTTCTCAGCAAGTTCATGCAACTAATCACTGAATCATTTATCTCGTTGGAGATACACTACAACACTCAGATATATCAGAATTCATCACATTGAATTAATTGTGTTTAGAAATCAACCTTTCTATGGGTTCTGCTAAGAAATGGATTATAACTAACTTTTTATGGCTTTATTCGTCTTTTCTCATCAAGTTCATGCAACTAATCACTGAATCACTTATATTATGTTTGGAAATACACTAAAACACTCAGAATTCATCACATTGAACTAATTGTGTTTAGAAGCCAACCTTTCTATGGGTTCTGTTAAGAGAATGGATTACAACTAACTTGTTATGGCTTAGATAGATAGACATACATTACATAAATTTATGTTTGTGTGTGTCTGTGTGTGTGTGTGAAGATCTGCCAGGTGCCTTTCAAAGTATAGATTTGAGAATTAA